>NW_007253117.1:116426-126035 GCF_000164805.1 Carlito syrichta
ACCCGCGCCAGCGCCCCACCTTCGCCATGCTTTTCGCAGTGTCCACCATGGCCACTGCCCCGCCGTTGCAGCTGCGCCAGAACAACCACTCTGACTGCGAGGTTGAAGTCAACAGCCAGATCAACCTGGAGCTCTACGCCTCTTACGTGTATGAGTCCATGGCCTTCTACTTCAATCATGACGACGTGGCCTTGGAGCACTTCACCCACTACTTCCTGCACCACTCGCTCCAGAAGACAGAGTGCATGGAGAAGGGGATGAGGCTGCAGAACCAGCGTGGCAGCCACATTTCCCTGCGCCACGTCAGAAAGCCGGAGCGCGAAGACTGGGAGAGCGGGATCAAGGCCATAGAGTGCACCTTCCAGCTGGAGACGATCATCAACCAGAGCTTCCTGGAGCTGCATCAGCTAGTCACCGACAAGGACGAACCCCAGCTGTGTGCCTTCCTGGAGAGCCACTACCTACATGAGCAGGTCCAGGTCATCAAGGAGTCAGGGGACTACGTGACCAACAAACACAAGATAGGGGCCCCAGAAGTCAGCCTGGCAGACCACCTGTTTGACAAGCTCACCCTGGGCGACGGCCAGAAGAACTGAGCTGTGCAGTCACGGGTGCCTTCCCGGTTCGGGCCACCAGGTGGGTCGGCCTGTTTCCCAAGCACAGCGCCCCCTTTTCCTTTCAGTTCTGCCCTTGTTGTCAATAAAGTTATCTGGTTCTTCAAGCAATGGAGGTGTCCAGTTGATGCGTGTATGCAGGGCAGATCCCCATTCGGGCTTCCAACGGGCATCCAGGAGTCTCTCCACCCACCCAGGCCCATCACCGGGTAGCTCAGGATCTCCAGTGATGGAGGGAAAAGGTAGTCCGTGGGCCCCTGGGAAAAGTAATATTAGTCTTCCTCTCATAAACGGTGTGGGATGGGGCTGACAGGGGTGGCGTGAGGTAGAGTGTAGTGGGGTGTCATGATGTAGGGTAAGGTGGGGTTGAAGAGGTTGAAGTGAAGTGCAATGGGGTGGGATGCAGTGGGGTGTCCTTGGGTGGGTGGTCTGAAGCCCTGGTGCCTGTGGATGCATGTGCATGGTGAAGTATAAAACATGGTCTGGAACTCATCATAGTGCTTGCTTCTGGGGAAGAAATGAAGGAAATGGAACTGACTAGTGATTGAAATAAGGAGTCTTCAATCCTTTCGGAAAATTTTTAATTTATTAAAATATGCATATTTTAGCCAGGCATGGTGGCTCATGCCTGTAATACCAGCACTTTGGGAGGCCAAGGCAGGAGGATGACTTGAGTGCAGGAGTTCAAGACCAGGCTGGGCAACATAGCAAGGTCCTGTCTCTAAAAATAAAACTTTAAAAAATTAATTTTAAAAGAATGCACGTTAATGTTTGTTGGTTTTATGTAGCAAAATGGGGGCCCTGGAAAATAGCATGACTGAGTACCTCTTTGGTATGTTCACCCTGGGTGACAATGACAATGGGACTGAGTCTTAAGCTGACTTCCCTGCAGACATGCAGTGACTTCCTGCATATTTTCCTTACAAGTCCTCCACTCATGGTTTTTCCCTTCAATTGTACAATTTATTTTGTTAAAGTGATGTAGTAAAAAGAAAATCTCAGCTGAAGGAATGAAAAATATAAAGTCAAGGTTGAAGGTCCAATTTGTGGTACTGATTACAAAGTAGGCTGTTTTGCAGAATGTAGGGGCATGGGGGAGAGTTGAAAGTGAAGACCAATTAGAGCCATTGTAGCTGGTCCAGATGAAAGGCTAGTGTGGCTTTTATTGTGATGGTGGCTGAGGAAATTAAGAGAGGCAGACAAATCTCAGATGAATTTTGGACAAGTTGACAAGTTTTTCTCATGGACAGTAGGTGAGGAATGGGAGATGGGAAAAGTAATTTAGGTTCTGTGGTTTAAAGTTGAGCACTTGGGTTGATGGTGGTGCTATTTTTAACCCAAGGATGTTTGTAGGGTGGACAACTGAGGTGAATGGGTGGGGAATGTATGTCTTGTAAAATCTGAGATTCAAACTAGACATTCATATCATGTCATACAGATAGCTGGAAATATGAAACTCTTTCCTCTACTCCAACTTGAGGGAATAGGAGGATCAGGTGTTGAAATATACATATGAAGGATGCTATCCTATACGTGGCATCGAAGTAATGTGACTGGATAAGTTCCCCAGAAAGAGAGCATAGAGAGTATGGCACAGTCGGTCCAAGTGCAGGGCAGCTAACATCTAAAGGATAACTGAAATGTTTGAACACCCAGTACAATGCTGGTCCCACCTTGATCATTAACTTATTCCAGACTGTGGGCCTCAGTGTCTGCTTCAAGTGTATGACAAAATCAGTCTATTTTTTTTAACCTCAACATGGCCTCTGGTTTCACTATTAAGTCTCTCTAGTAATTTTTTTTCACTTCAGTATTATATTATACTTTTGTACTCCAGAATTTCTTTTTCTAATATTTTGTCTTTATTTTTATTCTCTACTTGATAACTAATGGTCTTTATATTTTTCATTTAATCTTCAAATATGGTTCCTTTTAATCTTCAAATATAGTTCCTTTTAAAAACGTATTTATAAAAACTGCTTTGACATTTTTGTCTTCTAAATGTAATAACTGAGCTCCCTCAGGGATAGATTCCATTTATGGTTTTATTTCCTTTGTATGTCAGTTTCCTATTTCTCTGCATGTCTTATACTTGTGTTTTAAAAGTAGACATTTAAAATACTGTGTTGTAGCAGCTACAGATTCTGTCCATATTTATTCTATCTTGTAGTGTGTACCTGTTGAAGTCTTGGCTCATTTTTAAAATGTCTTATTTTTATGTTTAAAAATGGCTATCTAGAGGTCTCTCTTGTGTCAGCATAGTTAGCAGTCAGCCTTTGGTTGGTTAAAGTTTGTACTTAAACATCCTATCTTATCCAGCTTGGGCTGCAGTAACAAAATACGTCTAACTGGGTGGCTTAAACAACAGAAATTTATTTTTTATATTTCTAGAAACTGGAAATTACAGGATCAAGGTGATAGAGTAAATTTAATCCTGAGATCTTATAGATATAGATGACCCCATTCATGCTCTCACATAGACTTCACATTGGAAGGAAGGAGGGAGAGGGAGAGGGAGAAGGAAAGAGGGAGGGAGAGAGAGAGTGCTCTCTCTCTCTCTCTCTCTCTCTCTCTCTCTCTCTCTCTCTTTCTCTCTCTTTCTTTCTAGTTGGAGACTCACTCTCTTGCCCAGGCTGGAGTGCAGTGCCATGGTCACAGTCACTGCAACCTCGACCTGCTGGACTCAGGCGATCCTTTTGCATCAACCTTCCAGGTAGCTGGAACTACAGGCGTGCACCACCATGCCCAGCTAATTTTTTTTTTTTTTGAGTTGGAGTCTCACTCTGTCACCCAGACTGGAGTGCAGTGGCCGCTCCCGGACACCGCCTCGACCTTCTGGGCTCCAGCGATCCTTCTGCCTCAGCCTTCCAAGTAGCCGGAACTACAGGCATGCACTACCTGGCTAATTTTGTTGTTGTTGTTGTTGTAGAGCCAAGTTGCCCGGGAGGTTCTTGAACCCATGGGCTCAGGCAATCCACTTGCCTCAGCCTCCCAAAGCACGGGATTACAGGCTGAGCCACTGAGCCTGGCTTAATTTTTTTGATTTATTGTAGAGACGAGGTCTCACCAAGTGGCCCAGGCTGCTCTCAAAGCCCTAGGTTCAGGCAGTCCTCTCGCCTGGGCACTTTCTCTTATAAGGACAGTAATTCAGTTCAATGAGTATCCCACCCTTATACCACATTTAACCTTAATTACCTTCATAAAGGCCCAGTCTGCAAAGACAGTCACATTGGGGGTTGAGACTTTACCTTATCAATTTTGAGGGGACACAAACTTTCAGCTTTTGTCAATGAATCTGTGTATATAAATTGAGAAATGCATTCAAGTTCAAAAAGTTTACAAATCTGCCTTGGCTTTTACTTTATAGGTATGCAAGGCCTCACATTCAGCCAGAGACAAGTTGCTAACTAGGGTTATCTCTGGTCTTTCTTGAGAGTGATCACAGTCTTTCATAACAGTTGGGATTTGGGGGAGTTCGTAAGGTCTACTATGACTCTTATTGCTGGATCTGTTAAATTTATGGCTGATTTTCTTCTCTATAGCTCACCCCAACCCATACTGCAACCTCACTTTAGCTGTGGTGTTGGTCTTCCCCAATTGTTTGCCACTACAATAGTTATTGTTTTCAACAACATCCCTCAGCATAGATTCCCTGCACTCCTTTTTTTAGGTTTTAAAAATAACCTTTATTTCCTAAAAGTTAATATGTGTATTATAGGAAACTGCAAAACACAATAAGCAAAGTACAAAGTCATCCACAATTACAAGCAGTTTACGGTTTGACATTCTCTTCTAGGTCCTCTGTATGCATAGACACAACAGTCACTTTCATGGGATTGAGATTGTACAGTATGTATCATGCTTTTTCACACATCATGAAAATTTGCCAATTCAAAATTCCAAAGCTATGTGAGTACTTTGATAACTAAGAATACACTATACCAACTCAATCTATTAGCGAAAAATGTAATCCTGCCTTTCTTGGGACAAACATTTCTTTTTTTTTTTTTTTGAGTCTCAATAATAATAATGGTAGCACTATTATATTCGTTTACTATAAGTAGATACCTGAAGGCATTCTGCTGTTGGACAGCAGCAACCAAATCAAAATCCAGTCTTCAGACTATCAGTTTTTGTTTCTATATCTAAAAATAAGTAAAACTTAAATTGCTCTACTAATATAGACCCCAAAAACCATTACTTGTAGGAAAAGACCTGCTGGGCTCCAGCGATCCTTCTGCCTCAGCCTTCCAAGTAGCTGGAACTACAGGCGCGCGCTACCATGCCCGGCTAATTTTTGATCTATTGTAGAGATGAGGTCTTGCCAAGTTGCCCAGGTGGTTTTCGAACCCGCGGGCTCAGGCAATCCACTCACCTCAGCCTCCCAAAGCGCGGGATTACAGGCTGAGCCACCGAGCCCGGCTAGGACAAACATTTCATAGAAGACAAAAATGGCTACAGGTCTCTGGATAGAAGAACTGGCAGAGTTCCGATTAACATACTGCATTTCCTTCATACTCAATTTAAAATGAAACATAAAGTAACAGAGTATACTAAGTAAAATGTTTCTAAGAGAATTCATTATCAGATCTACACCATTAAATTATTAGCAAGAAGGTATGTTTCCACTGAATTACTTAATGTATTCCTATAGTACAGCCAAAAGAGATACACATGCTTCCACGGCTAGAGTCAAAGTGGAAATATGAACCCTCTCTATCATCTAGGCACATAGCTTACTGTATCCTTGTAGAACTGCTATACCAGAGAGTTGGAGGCAGTGAGACAGAATGGGAGGAGCTCAGTCTAAAAAATGATGCTGTTTTTCTTGAATTAAACACTTACAATTTGTTAAATTTCTTTTTATCTATTTCCAGACTTCTGAAATGGTTGTTTTTCACAATTTTGTCCAGTGTACCACTGTTTCTGGAAAGGTAGTTCACTGACCTCCTCACTCAACCATGTTTGAAGTATTTTACAGATGGCTATGCATATGAAGCGTGGAAAGATGAAAAACATTCATTGTGGGTCTACTATTGCTATTGTGTCATCTGAATTCCAATTTTGATACTTAAAATAAATACTACGTAAAAAAATCAATATTTTACATTATATTAAATATATTCCCTTAATTAAGTAAAATTTAAATTCATTCATAGACTTAAAAAAAACTTATCTGTAATATGACTCTTCCCATTTTGAAATTTATAATATTAAGACATTTTATAAGCCCTTTATATTAACAGGAATTAAATTCCAGTGGCATAATATTTATGCTTCCAATCAAAATTTTTTTTAAAGAAATATGTAACTGAGAGGGATAAAGTACAGTTTATATTTACTTGTATAGAAACGTAAAACTAATTCCCCATGAGTGTACACATGGCTCTTGCCCTATTTACTGCACAGTGTATCTTAGGTTTAAATTTTGATTGTTTTGTGCAATATATCTATATGAAAAAAATAATGATTTATTTATTAAAAATTGTGTTATTCTTACATGTTTAAACGTCAGTTGCCTTCAAAGTACTCTCTGATGCAAAACATCTTTCAAGACGCTTTTTCCACTGTTAAAAACAGTTTTGAACTCATCAAATTTGATGCCTTTTAGTGCTTCTATCACTTTTTGTTTCACCTCTTCTGCATTGGCAAATGGTTCCCCTTTGAGTACTCTTTTCATCTGTGGAAACAAAAGCAAGTTGCTCAGGGCGAGACTGAGTGAACAGGGAGGGTGGGGCACAGGGGGTCATTTCATTTTTGGTCAAACATTGCTGAACACCCAGCGTGGTGTGGGCAGGTGCATTGTCATGGTGGAAGAACAAGTCACCTGTTTGCCACAACTGGGAATATTTCTTCCACAAATCATGACAAACCTTCTCAAAACTTCTGGAAAAAGACTTTGGATGTTTGATCCAGAAGAAGAAATTCTGAGTGTACTACAAGGGGCTTGCCCTCCAAAAGATAATTTCAGTTTTGTGGGGTCCCCCCTCATATATAACAGAGAATAATTTTCTTTTTGAAAGGACAGGGGAATAGGATTGAATGTGTTATATAATTAAATTGTATCTAAAACAAAATTATTAATTTTTTTTGGAATGGAATTGGGCCAAGTTCAACTCCTCAGTGTTGTTTTATCACTTATCTTTTCCTACAAGTAATGATTTTTGGGGTTTATATTAGTAGGGCAATTTAAGTTTTACTTCTTTTTAGATATAGAAACAAAAACTGATAGTCTGAAGACTGGATTTTGATTTGGTTGCTGCTGTCCAACAGCGGAATGCCTTCAGGTATCTACTTATAGTAAAGGAATATAATAGTGCTACCATTATTATTATTATAAACACCCATGGCTAGCAGGAATATGCTAAAGTTTGAATATAACAAAGTTAATCATGTCGCTTTGTCTGCACAGGACAACTACTACTCAGAGGACATACATGATGAGGATGACAGCAGATGCAGTGGTTGGGAGCTAAGTGTTACTTTGTTGCTGACTCACAGAAACAGGCTTAGGATGTTGCCCATGTTTTCTAATGAGAACCTAGCAGTTTTCATCTGGTATATTAACTTCCCACATGGGTTTTTAAAAAATATTTTTTGCTTATTATTATATCTTTTTAATTTTCCTCATAGGAGAAAAAGCCAATTCAGTATTAAAATGCTAGCCAAGACAGAGTGTGAATACAAAAAAGAAGTCTGCACATTCAGAAAAGCAAGAGAAGCTTTTGAAAATAATGAAAAAACTGTATGTTGGCAATTTAAAATACATTTTCACATATTTGCCTACATTTTTATTATATTTAAAACCTGCATTCCTGCAGTGCGTGCTTTGCTATCAATTAACTATTACCTCTGTGAAGAACTCTGAAATTGGCACCTAACTAATAATATTCTGTGGGTGGGAGAGTGAGGTTCACTTCCCTGTGTTGGTCTGTCTTTGAGGGCCCCATTTCCATAGGACTGTCCTGAGCTAGGATTTATCATCTTGGAAAGAGGGAAGAACTTGGTTCACGCAAGGATTTATTCTGGAAAGTTAATAATGTCAATACCTACTATGCCTATTGAGAGAGAAAGTGCGGAGGAAGCGAATGGATGCTGACATTGTTCTAAGACTTTTTACCTTTCATACAAAAGAGACATACAGACTTCCCTCTCCACTTCATGAGAATGCTCTTCATCTTGCTTTACTCCAGACTACATTCTACTCAAGAAGAGCAGGATGGAAAAACACAAGGTAGGGGTGAAAATTTTATAGAACTGCCCGACAGCTGGAAATTACACTACCAGAGGTAGCCTGTGTGTCAAGATCCAGTCCTGGGCACCACAAAATAACACTAGATGCCAAACAAGTGATGTCAGATATGTCACAAATATGTCTTGTGTCTCACTCTAATCACACTCACAATTTTATGTGAGTGTGTAGATGTGTGTATAAAGATAAACCGGCTTTGTCTTAAAGTAGCCACACTCTTAGACCAATCATGAGTGACTATATACACTAAGTAGAATAAACTACCATCTGTAAATGTGACTTAAACGTTATTGGCAACCTTCACTACTTATACCAAATATTATGGAATGTTTGGCATTCAATATGGCTCATATATTTAAAACAAAATCTGGTTGTTTGCATTGTTTTTTGACAATGAATATAAATTTTGGATATTCTATGGTTTTCACAAAGCTAATAACTTCCTATCCTTGGTACTTGTTATGCCAGTGAACAATATTTTTAATTAAAAGACTTAAATACGGCAAAAATTTCAGAAAAACTGCAAGAATATTACAAAAATTCCTTTACCCATATTGGTCAATTTGTAACATTTTGTCACATTTGTTTTATCATTTTTCTTTACTCCCTATACACATATTTTTCTACCATTTGAGTAGTTTATGTCATTTCCTCTAAATACTTCAGTGTGTATTGACTAAAAAAAAAAGATATTTTACTTAACCACTATCAATGATCAAAATCAGGAAACTTAACATTAGTACAATATTATCTAATGATATCTATAATCCTATTCAAAGTGGATAATCATTTCAATAATATAGTTTATAACATTTTGTTTCCTCCACAATATCCAATTCAGGTATCAATTCTGTCCTGAAATCTCCCACAGTGGAAATCCATTTACAACGTTTAGTAATGGCTGAATAAGCTATAAAGTTCCAGGCATGTATGGGCAGCTCTTGCAAAACAGAAAGAAATAAAAATCTGGCTAAAGAGGAGAGGTACTTTGGGTTGGGGAGAAGGAAGAGCAACTGACAACCAAAGACCAGAAAGGAAAAGTAAGCCTGTCCCTTTCCCAACTCTTCTTATCACTCAAAAGTTTTAGGAATTAAAACCCCAAACGAAACTCATTGGGAAAACTCAGATAAGGTGGAGAACAGGCAAAAATGGGACCACGAAGAGGTAAACCTAGGCAAATTCCTCCCCGAGAAATGAGGGAAAGAGAAGAGAGTGGGAAAGAAACTGAGCAGAGAACCCGCAGCATCTAGGCGGAGTTGGGCGTTTTTGCCTGTTTCTCTTAAAGAGGGTGTGGAAGGCGCTGCAATTTTTACACAGCCACATGGTTCTCGTCTTAAACGATAACAATGACCCAAAATAGCAGACGTGTTACTCCAGAGCGGGAGGAATGGCCACGGGAGGAGGGAGAGGGCGTGGGACGTCGCTTTAGGTTGGCGACCAAGAATGGGGAGGGGAGAGGGGCGGACGCCCGGGAGGGGCCGGAGCCCCCGGATCCGCGAAGGGCCGGGACGGACTAGCGCAGGGGAGCCGGAGAGGCGGGGAGAGGCGGAGGCTGTGCTGGCAGCGGGGCGCGGGGCAGTCCGGGACGGGAGGCAGGGGTCGCGGCGCGCCGGGCCCTCACCGCTGCTGAGCGTGGACTCGCAGTGCCAGTTGTCCAGGCTGCCGGGCTTCCGGCAGGACTCCCACAGGGACAGGTAGTACTGGTGGTCGGCCGTGACCCAGGCCGGGCTCAGCACGGCGCCC
>NW_007253117.1:126431-169794 GCF_000164805.1 Carlito syrichta
AGCCCGGTAGGACACCCCCGCCACTCCAGACCCCACCCCCAGCAAGCTGCGGGTTCTCGGAGTTGGTCGGCCCTTCCCCTCCCCCGCCCAGCCCCTCGCTGCGCTGTCTCCCAGGTCCCCTCGCTCCCGCCACCCCGAGTCACACGAGTGCGGGGGGGCCAGCCCCTGCAAGTTTTGGGGAGATTTAGGAGGTCTCTTGGAAGGTGTGGCAGCGTTGGCGATTATTCTGGAGAAATAAAGAAAAAAAGAAAAGGGTGGAGAAAGAAAGAGACTGGACTCTGTCTAGCGCAGAAGCCGATTCTGTTAGTAGGGATAGATATTAAAAGAAAGAAGAATGGAGGGATAGATATAAAGAGGAAGAAAGAGAAAGAAAGTGGACAACTGTTCAGTGAAATGAGCAGAAGCCGTTTATTGAAAGTTACAGTAGAGCTGGGCTTGGTGGCTCAGCCTGTAATCCCGTGCCTTTGGGAGGCTGAGATGAGTGAATTGCCTGAGCCCGCGGGTTCAAGACCCGCCTGGGCAGTGAGACCTCATCTCTACAATAAATTAAAAAATCAGCCGGGCGTGGTAGTGCATGCCTGTAATTCCGGCTACTTGGAAGGCTGAGGCGGAAGGATCGCCGGAGCCCAGCAGGTCGAGGCTGCGGTGGCCGGGAGCAGCCACTGCACTCCAGCCTGGGCAACAGAGTGAGACTCCAACTCAAACAAACAACAAAAAAAGAAAGTTATAGCAGGTATTTATTCCCAAATTTTACACAGACAGTCTCACAAGTCTTTCATGTGAACACAAAGCCAGGTGCAGGAGGGGCGCCCCCCAGCCACCAAATGTTTTCTCAGGTATGAGGAAGGATAGACCCCAAGATTGTCTTATTGTTCCCTTTGCTAGTTAATGCTCTTCAAAAGCAGTGCAACAATCCCTACTAGCTTCATGATGTTCTGATAATCAATAACTTCTAAAGCTCACGCGCACACAACACTCATGACAACTAACTTAAATTTTATTACCTTTCTATTCCATGCTAGTACTACTTACACAATGCTATGGAAGCTCTTAATTATAGCTTAAACCAATTCCTAAAGAATGTGGCCCAGTCCAAGGTTCACAGTGGGCCACTTCTTGGAATAATCGATTACAATCTCTTAACAAAATGGCTATTCTAAAGTCCTATATATCTATCCTAATTTCTATGAAAGTTTCTAATTCCTAATGCTAATATATAAAGCTGATCAGCAATAAAGCTTCTAAAAATAAAACCCAAATATAAACTGTAAATGTACTAAGGCCAAAATCACAATAGTAGAAAATGGTGACAATGAAATTTCTAAAGTTAACTGTATTCTTATTAAACCTCAAAATATCATGATTGATCATGCTTGAACTAACATGATTCCCTGACATAACATGACCTATTCTACAATACTTTCTATGAATAAAATAAATTCAATTTCTATAATAGGTAGAAAAAACCCTACACTAACTGTAGCTAAAGCCGGCCTAAAAGAATGCAGCCCAGTCCAAAGTACGCGCTGGGCCCTCAGGAATGTGGCCCAGCCCAAACTTTGTGCTGGGCCATTTCTGATAACTCTAGATAGTCATCTATACCATTGAAAAGCTGAAAACAGCTCTCCATAAGTATATACGAATTCTACAAATATACTTTTAAATCTTATAAAGAAGCCTGTACCGTATAAAAGGCTCCCAAATGTGACCTGAATTTGAATTATATCTAATACCTAAGCCGAAACCAGTTTATGGGAAACAGGAACAATGAGTTTCTAGAGTGAGCCATGCCTGTCACAGTCACAGAGCCTTCAGTTTAGATCAGCAGAGTTCCTTTAGGTTACTTGTGCTACATGGTAAAAGGAGGAGGAAAATGGGGTCAGCTGCTCCCGAACACATCCTAGTGGTCTCCGGGTCCACGGCCCTCCCTGATCCCTAATGCTCAGTGGGCCTCTGTGGCCGGCTCCCAACACACGAGTTTTCTTTTCTTAGGGAACAGGGTTGGGTAGATTCTGGAAGGCGTCAGAGGTGGATTCCTAGGTTCCTAGGCTGTGCCCCTTGGAGCAAGGAGAGGTCCTCTCTCTGCAATGTGACACCCTCCTCCCTGGCTGATTTCACATCCTGAGGAACTTGGAGAAAGGAGGAGGAGAGAAGTGACTACAAGCACTTGTCTTCTTTTTAAACCCAGACGGGTCCAAAAAACTCTCGGATTTCTGTTTCCTCACTTCTCCCCTAAGCCCACTATCACTTCTGTTCTCTGGACTTGCCTGCTTTTGCGCCCCCTATGAAGGGCGTTTGCTCTGGGAACCAGGCGCCAAAAAACGAAAGAGAGCTCCCACAAAATGTGAACTAAACCGTATTTGCATCTCTGCTGCTCTGACCTTTGCGTGTTGGCTAAAACCTTTATTCATTTCACTTTGCATTATGTCTAGCTGGATCGGATTCCCTGCCTGAGCATTAAGATGTCCTTGTCCCCTGCAAGATCTAGACTAGGGCCCGCAATAGGAAAAGTGGTGCATATTTTCTGAATTAGAAATTAGTTGATCTACATATATTTATTGAGTATCTATGGGCTAAGAATCCAGCACAATAGGACATTGTCTGGTTCTTAAAGCGACGCTCTATATTATCCCCCTATACGTGAGGATCAAACACTCCCTTGAAATTGAAATGGAAATTCTGTTATTGCCTAGTTCCGAGTGTTGTTGATGGGTTCTGTCTCTCGTATCTCTTTGTATGTCTTGTATCGCTTATATTTCTTTCCTATGAAGGAATTTATTGACTAGACCATGGGAGGAGGTGTTTCCAGATCTTTCACCATCTCAAAAACTAGGTGGGACACCCGGAATAATGATTAAAAAGCTGAAGAATGGAAGAAACACCCTCCCGCTTTTATACAACACTACCTTCCAGGCTGCAGGATTTCATATTTTTTGTTAGTTAGGGGTATTTCACTTCTAAACCACATCTTTTTTCTTTGTTTGTTTGTTTGTTTGTTTTTGAGTTGGAGTCACACTCTGCCGCCCAGACTGGAGTGCAGCAGCCGCTCCGGTCACCGCAGCCTCGAACTGCTGGGCTCTGGCGATCCTTCCGCCTCAGCCTTCCAAGTAACTGGAACTACAGGCGTGCGCTACCATGTGCAGCTAATTTTTTGATTTTTATTTTAGAGATGAGATTTTGCCAAGTTGCCCAGGCGGGTCTCAAACCCATGGGCTGAGGCAATCCATTCACCTCAGCCTCCCAAAGTGTGGGATTACAGGCTGAGCCACCAAGCTTGGCCTAAACCACATCTTTACATAGGCCAATCACATTTTGACTGAAGCAATATATTTCGTGTTAGAAACAATCGAATTAGTGTCAAATAACAACCAATCCAATGTGAAATTTGTATCATGTATCAGAATTGTATTACTTTAAAAAATTTTTTTATTTTAAAATTGTGGGATACAATTAGGGTTACGGATACAAATATTCATTGTGCAGGTACCCTTTTTGGTGAGGTGTGTCCCCCCTTGCCCAGGCAGATATCCACTACTTGTCAATTCCACCTCTCCGCACCCCCCACACCCCTCCCACCCGCAGTTTCCCACTACTGTCAATCCTTTTCTTATAGTATTATGGTAGTTGTTCAAGGTCCACTTATGAGTGAGAACATGTGATACTCAGATCTTTGTTTCTGTGAAAGATCACTCAGTATTATAAACTCTAATTCCATCCAGGTTGCTGCAAAGTTCACGATTCTGTTCTTTATGGCTGTGTAATATTCCATTGTGTATATGTATCACTTTTTTAAAATCCAGTCCTCTTTTGAAGGGCAGCCCTGTTGGTTCCATGTTCTTGCTATTACAAACACTGCTGTGATAAACATACACGTGCAGGTATCTTTTTTATAGAGTGATTTGAGTTCTTCTGGGTATATTCCCAGTAGGGGGATTGTGGGGTCATATGGAAGGTTGATTGTAGAACTTTTAGGAATCGCCACACTGATTTCCACAGAGGCTGTACTAGTTTATACTCCCACCCACCAACAGTGTAGAAGTGTTCCCTTTTCACCACATCCTATCCAGCATCTGTTATTTTTTGAGTTATTGATGGTGGCCATTCTGACTGCAGTTAGGTGGTATCTCAGTGTAGTTTTAATTTGCATCTCCTTGATGACTAGTGAGGTTGGACATCTTTTCATGTATCTGTTGGCTGTTCATGTGTCTTCTTTTGAGAAGTGTCTATTCATATCTTTAGTCCACTTTGTAATGGGGTTGTTTGTTTTTTTCTTTTCAGCATGTTTGAATTCCTTGTAGATACTTAATGTTAGGCCTTTGTCAGACATGGAATTTGCAAATGTTTTTTACCAGTCTATGGGCCATCTCCCTGCTCTCTTGATGGTATCTTTGAATTTGCAGAAATTTGCCAGTTTAATGAGGTTCCGCTTGTCTATCTTATCTCTTATGGCATAGTCACTTCGGGTTTTGATCAGGAATTGGTTGTCAGTTCCAACTTCCATAAGAGTGTCTCCTGGATTTCCTAAGGTTCTTATAGTTTGAGGTTTTAGAGTTAGGTCTCTGATTCATTTTGGGTTAATTATTGTGTATGAGGATAGGTAGGGGTCCTGTTTCAATCTTCTGCATATGGTCAGCCAGTTTTCCCAGCACCATTTACTGAATAGGTTTTCCTCTCCCCAGTGGTTGGTGGTGGAGGCTTTGTCGAAAGGGAGAAATTGAGGTTTTGCTTCTGGAATCTCAATTCTATTCCATTGGTCTATATGCCGGTTTTTGTACCAATACCAGGCTGTTTTGATGATTGTAGCTTTATAATAAAGTTTAAAGTCTGGGAGTGTGATACTTCCTGCTTTTTTTTTTTTTTTTTTTGCTGAGGATTGTTTTGGCTTCTCTTGGTTGTTTATGTTTCCATATGAATTGTTGTATTGTTTTTTCTAGGTCTGAGAAGAATGTTGCTGGTAATTTGATGGGTATTGCATTAAATCTGTAGATTGCCTTAGGTAGAATAGACATCTTAACAATGTTGATTCTTCCAATCCATGAGTATGGAATATATTTCCACTTGTTTGTGTCATCTTTGATTTCTTTAAGCAGTGTTGTGTAGTTTTCATTGTAAAGGTATTTCACATCTCTGGTTAGGAAGATGCCAAGGTATTTCATTTTTTTTTTTTTTTTTGTGGCTATTGTGAATGGAATTATGCTTTTTCTTTGGGTTTCTGTTTGTTTATTATTGGTGTATAGAAATGCGATTGTCTTTTGCACATTTATTTTATACCCTGAGACTTTGCCAAAGTCCTTTATCAGTGCAAGGAGGTTTTTGACAGAGTCTCTTTGGTTTTCAAGGTATACAATCATGTTGTCTACAAGTAGACATAACTTGACTTCCTCTTTTCCTATTTGGATACCCCTGATCACCTTCTCTTCTCTGATTACTCTAGCTAGGACTTCCAAAACTATGTTGAACAGGAGGGGTGAGAGTGAGCATCCTTGTCTTGTTCCATTTTTCAGAGGAAATGATTCCAGTTTCTGTCTACTTAGCAGTATGCTGGCTGTGGGTTTCTCGCAGATGGCTCTTACTATTTTGAGGTATGTTCCATCTATACCTATATGTTTGAGGATTTTTATCAAGAAGGGGTGCTGGATTTTATCAAAAGCTTTTTATGCATCTAATGATATCATCATGTGGTTTTTATTTTTACGTATGTTGAAGTATTTAATTACATTTATAGTCTTACAAATGTTGAACCAATCTTGCGTCCCAGGGATGAAGCCTACTTGATTGTGATGGATGATTTTTGAGATGTGTTGTTGAATCCAGTTTGCTAGGATCTTGTTGAGAA
This sequence comes from Carlito syrichta, assembly GCF_000164805.1. Classification (NCBI taxonomy): domain Eukaryota; kingdom Metazoa; phylum Chordata; class Mammalia; order Primates; family Tarsiidae; genus Carlito; species Carlito syrichta. The sequence goes on from NW_007253117.1 coordinate 132,268, forward strand.
TTTTAGCAACTATGTTCATCAAAGATAATGGCCTGTAGTTCTCTTTCTTTGTTGGATCTTTACCTGGTTTGGGTATCAATATGATGTTAGCTTCATAAAATGATTTGGGGAGAGTTCCATCTTTCTCAATTGCCTGGAATACTTTCAATAGGATTGGTATCAGTTCCTCCTTGTATGTCTTATAGTATTCTGCTGGAAAGCCATCTGGTCCAGGGCTTTTTTTTGTTGGTAGTTTTCTTATGACATAGTCAATTTCCCGGACTACTTTGGTCTACTAGGGTCTCAATTTCTTCATGTTTCAACCTAGGGAGCTAGTATGATGTCAGAAAGTCCTCCATTTCCTTTAGGTTTTCAAGTTTGTTTCCATACAAGTGTACATAGTAGTCTCTGATAATCTTTTGTATTTCTTCCAGGTCAGATGTGATTACATCTTTTATGTTTTTGATTGTGTTTATTTGGGCTTTTTCTCTCTTTTTCTTGCTCAGTCTAGCTAGGGGACCATCAATCTTGTTTATCCTTTCAAAGAACCCGCTTTTTTGTTTCATTAATTTTTTTGTATTACCTTTTTATCTTCTATGTCCCAGATTTGAGCTTTTATTTTGGTGATGTGGATTCTTCTGCTGAAGTTAGGGTTTTGGTGGTCTTTCTTTTCCAGCTTCCTTAGATGACTTGTTAGGCTGTTAACTTGTGATCTTTCCATTTTCTTCATGTGCATTTGTAGAGATATGAATTCCCCTCTTACTACTGCTTTCATGGCATCCCAGAGATTTTTGTAAGATGTTTCTTCATTTTCATTTGTTTCCAGGTATCTTTTAATCTCTATTTTGAATTCTGTGTTGACCCAGGAGTTGCTTACCATCATGCTGTTCATTATCCATGTCTTTGTGGGTTTTAGGAGAACCTTGTTGGTGTTAATATTTGTTTTTATTCCACTGTGAACTGAGAAGGTGCATGGCATAATTTCAGTGTTATGGAATTTTTGATTTATGGCCAAAGATGTGGTCAATTTTAGAGTACGTGCTATTTGGTGATGAGTAAAATGTATGTTCTGTGGTCATTGGGTGGAGTGTTCTGTAGGTATCAATTGAGTCCATTTCGTCAAGAGTCAGATTGAGGTTCCGGGTCTCCTTGCTGATTTTTTGTCCTGATGTTCTGTCTAGGACTGTGAGTGGGGTATTAAAGTCCCTAGCTATGATAGTGTTAGAGTCAATATCTTTTTCAAGTTTGCCTAGAAGCTGCTTTATAAAAGTTGGTCTCCTATGCTGGGTACACATATCTTTAGGATGGATATTTCTTGTTGATGGATTTAATCTTTTATCATTATATAGTGGCCTTCTGTATCCTTTTTAATTTTTGATGGCTTAAAGGGTATTTTTTTTCAGAAATTAAGATTGCAACTCTTGCTTCCTTTTGTGGTCCATTCACCTGAAATTTTGTTTCCTGTCCTCTTACTTTAGTCTGTGAGTGTCCTTTCTGGTGAGATGAGTCTCTTGGAGACAATATATTGTTGCCTCATGATATTTTATCCATTTTGCCACTCTATGTCTTTTCAGTGGTGCATTTAATCCATTCACATTCAGGCTAATTATTGAAATGTGAGATTTATTCCTGTCATGAGGTTCTTATAGAGTTGTTGTTCCTGTTTGTTTGTTGTCTTTCTTTTGGTTTTTGGGTTGATTCATGTGTGTTTTCAATCTTTTTCCTTTACTCTTATGAAGAACATTGTCGTTCTTTTCTCCTTTTCTACTGTGTTTAATACTTTCTTAAGTGTTTTTTTTTTTTTTTTTTTGTGGAGGTAGTCTGGAGGCAGTGTTAAGTTCTTAGGGATTGGATGTCTGGAAAAGATTTTAGTTCTCCCTCACTGATGAAGCTTAGCTTGACTGGGTAGGTTATTCTTGGTTGAAATTGTTTATCTTTGAGAACTTTGAAGATTGGGCTCCAAGCTCTCCTGGCCTGAAGTGTTTCTGTAGATAAATCTGCTGCTATTCTAACTGATCTTCCCTGGTAGGTAGTCTGACCTTTTTCTCTTGCTGCCTTTAGGATTTTTTCTTCTGTACTTACTTTGTTTAGGTGAATTATTATGTGTCTGTGAGTTGGTCTTCTCATTTGTTGTCTTGCAGGGGTTCTCTGAATCTCTTGTGTTTGAATTTTTGCATGACTGGTGATATGAGGGAAGTTTTCTTGAATAACTTCATGAAATGTTTGTTCAGGGTGGTCTCTGTCTCTCTTTCTGCCTCAAGAAGTTCAATTACTCTTACGTTCAGTCTCTTGAGGTAATTGCTCATCTCTTGAAGGTATTTTTCTGTCTTTTTAAGACTTCTTTTCTATGTTTCTAACAGTTTGGGCTAATTCTATATTTTGGTCTTTAAGCTCTGAGATTCTCTCTTCTGCTTTCCATGCTTATTAGTTTGTTATTTATTTCAATCACTGTATTATTTACTGCTATTATCTCAGTTATCAACTCCTTCCTATTTTCTTCTTGTCTCTCCTCAATTATTTTTATTCTCTCTATTAATGTGTTGATGTCTGAATTTGTAGTATGTGACCAGCCATTCTGGGGCTCTTCATTGTTTGCATTCTGAAGTCTGTTTTCTCAGTGTCTGGTCTCCCAGGGGTCTGTGGGAGACCTATATTTTTCTTTTGGTTTTTCTTCATTTGTATAGATTTTTCTCCCCACTTTTTCCTTTTTCCCCATCTTCTTTAATTCTGTTTTTCAGTGGTAGCAATGTTGCTTTTACTTCTGTTTGCTCAATCTCCTATTCTTCCTAATGTGAATCCTCTGGCTTTGTTTAATTCTGAAACTGGACTGTAGTTTGGGGGTTATACTTTTTGCAGTTTTGAGATTTAATTTAGGGGGAGTTGTGATTCAAAATCTATCTGCAGATCCCCGTATCCACCAACATGTATGCAAGTATGTGGATATTTTGGAACCCACTTCTCACTGCCTTGCAATCTGTCCATGCAGTGGGGGTGTAAGTTTGCTCCCTGAAAGCAAAATGAGATAAGAAAAAGGAAAAGAATGGAACAGGGAGTGAGAGAAAGAGGAAGGTGGAGAGAAAGAAGAGTAAGAGGGAAAACAGGCAAACTAACAAATGAAAAGAGACCCAAAGGCAGATAAGGGTAAAACTAAACTAAACAAAACTAAACTAAGCTAAAACATACAATCATACAGACATACAAGCTAACCAATCTCCTTATTGGTATATTATTCCCCTACACAAACATGAGGTCTAAAGAAAAAAAATCAGTAAACTAACAGAAACAAAACAAGTATGAAAATGTTATCAATAACAGTAAGAAAAGAGAGAAAGGAGAAAAAAATATGAGTAAAACAAACAGACAAAGAATAAAAATTAAATCAAGGGAACCAAGTATACTCTGAGATTTTTCCTCTTAGTCCAATGTCCTTTCAGCTCTGATCTCTAGCTCTCATCACAGGCTGATAGGGTTGCTCACACTAGGGTAGTTGCCCCAGGCTGCCTTGGAGGGTGGATCGGATCTGGGCTCAGTTGTCTTGCTGCCTGTCAAATCTGCCCCTCAGATCTGACCTGTATCCAATCTACCATAGGGGAGGAGCTTCTGTCTCTCCCATTTTGATGCCATTACATTAGATCCCAAGTTTGGGGTTGGGCAGAGCTGGATGGAGCCAGGTGGAGCAATGCAGGTCCCTGCCTAGTCTCAGGGCTCCAACTGATCTCTTTTTCCACTGCAGCTGGGGGCCAAGATGGGGAAGGCAGAATGAAAGACTGCTGGGCAATGCAGGTTGGTATAGCACTGGGTGACTCAGGCAGGGCTGGGCTGGGCGGTGCAGCAGGCGGGAGAGCCTGGAGCTCCATGGGGTGGGAGGGAGGGGGCAGCAGCAGTAGCAGTGGTGGCCACTGCGTCAGCAGTGCAGTGTGTGGCAGGAGCTACACGGGGCCAGGAGCCAAGGCAAGCCTGAACAGGGGCAGCGATAGCGGCAGAGGTAGAGGGAGTGGCAGAGCAGTGCATGGAGCTGGCGAGAGAGCAGTGCATGAAGAGCAGGCTGGCAGCGGTGAGAGCCACAGTCACCATGGGAGAGCAAGAGTCTTTATGGACACTTGCTTTCATGGAGGGTCTCATAGACCAACCTGCCCCGTCACCCTCTTGCCAGTAGTCACCTTGCTGAATTGTATTACTTTTTAAGGTTGAATAATGTTTCATTGTATGTGTGTGTATATATATGTGTGTGTGTGTGTGTGTGTGTGTGTGTGTGTGTGTGTGTGTGTTTGTGTGTGTGTGTGTGTGTGTGTGTGTATATCACATTCAGTTTATACACTCATCTGTCAAAGGGCATTTGGGTGGTTTCTACCTTTTGGCTTCTGTGAATTATGCTAATATGAACATTGGTGTATAAACATCTGTTTGAGTCCCTGATTCTAATTATTTGGGGTATCTATATAGAAGTGCACTTGCTGGATCATATGGTAATTCTATTTTTTAACTTTTTTTTTTGAGTTGGAGTCTCATTCTGTCACCCAGGCTGGAGTGCAATGGCATGCTCACAGCCACTGTAGCCTCAACCTGCTGGGCTTAGGTAATTTTTAAAAAATAAATAATAAATAACATTTTTTTAATAAATAGACTTCCTTTGAAGAGAAACAAAAATGCTCAGAGAAAAAAAATCCACATCTGATTTTGATTAGTTGCTTAAGTTTGTAAATGCAGTGTAAAATAATATAAGAAAAAATAAACTTGTGCTTTAATTCATTGAAACAATATTTAATCTATTAATGCAGAACTAAAATAACAATTGTTTTAAAAAGAATGGTTTTAATTATTGAGAGATTTGCTCCAGGACATAGGATTGCTAAATCTGTAGAACAAAATGCTCACTCTATCTTTGATCTTTGTTCTCAGACAGACTTCTTTATTGTTAAAACTGAATACTTACATGGCTTTGTCCCCACCCCATTTTTTCCTCACTCTTCCAAATGGTTTTTCAACCATGCCCGCATTTCTCTTCATTCCCACTAATGCTGCACTATTTAGTCTTGTAAGGTGTTTCTTGCCTTCTTATCATCCTTTCTGGGAAATATTAGAACAATGCAAAATAGAAGTAGAATATGTACACAATGGAAAATAATTTTGGTGGTGATCATTAATGATGCCTTAAACGCAAAGAGTTCAGAAGTAGAAAAGTTAGTCTAGATTGAGCAGTGTTCACTCTACACTGAATTATTGACTCGACAATGACTCAACAAGAATGAAAGTTTGAAAAAGTATTGCATAGAAAAAAACCAGCATAGAAACGACCAAGATTTCTGAAAGCTAAAAAGTGAAGAGTTTAAAATTATTTCATCAACAACTGGTAACTGGTATCTTTGAAAAAGCAAAATTCAAAAGACAATTTTATTATTTTTTCCCCCAAGGTCTCTTGAAACATTTAGTGTAGGGTAATCTCGCTTTAACTCCTTGTTGAAATATTTTCCAGAGCTCAGAGGTTCTGTTTGCTTTTAGTCCCATGATCACTTTAGGTTGCAAATACAATCTCAATTTAGTGATAAGAATGTCCTGCTGAAGTACATTAATCAAAACCCCAGACTCGATTTAGCATGAACTTTTCTTTGTAGCTCAGACTTGATCCAGGTCAGATGTATAGAGTTGACTCTATCTTTAAAGGGGGCTCCTTCCCTTCTGGGGCTATTTTTATGTTTTTGATCAGGATGAGGGGTTCAAGAGATATGGAACTGGTTCTACTTTGTTTTCTTTGTAAATTCAGCAATTGGAAAAGGGGTCTCTGTCACCCTCACTCTGAAGTCTCAATTTACGATTGCCAGTTACAATATGTTTCTAAGTTTGGCCAGGAAGTTAAGAGAGAGGTTAGTGTGAGCACCACTCAGATGACTGGTCAAAGTCTGTAAAAAACTTAAATATTATCACACAATGTGTATTAATGACCTTATGTGAAATGTAAATAGCTTCAAATCAGATTTTACTGCACATCATTTTACTAATATCATTAACTATAGTTTATTAAGCGCCTACCATCTGCCAGCATTCCCCAGGTGTTTTACACATGCTCTTGTATTTATTAAATGAATGCAATAACATGTAGAGATAGATAGCAGCTCTACTTTGCAGATGAGGGAACAAAGTTGCACAAAGTTTAAGTCTTCAAGCCTGCACAATTAGTTATTCAATGGTATGTTGTCTGAAATTGATAAAACATCAAGATTGCTACATAATTCCAAGTAAAGATTGACAAGTACTACTAATTGCCTTTTGTTTTATTCTTACTATTAGATACCAACTCTGGACTGATTCACAATTTATCTCTTTCTTCCTCTGGTGTTACTAATTATCTTTCTCTCTACCTTTATACTTGATCTTTCAGACTTAGCAGTATTCACAACACACACACACACACACACACACACACACACACACACACACACACACACAAAGTTAACATTTGGTAAAACATGATCTCAATACTAAAACAAGCAGTACATGTATAAGACTATTGTATTAACAAGGGATCAGTAAAGACATCCAGCATGTAGAATTTTTTAAAACTTTATTTTTGTTATAATCAGTTTAAAATGCCATTATTTTCAGCCCTCTGTTGTGATGTAAAAATACTCTTGCTTTAAAGGAGCAGATTTTTAATTAGCATTGATTAAAGTGAGAACTTTAGAGTTATATAATCTAAAGATAGCATTGTATTACATAATATATGCAAAGTTTTTTAAGTGCACTTTAAATGTGTTTTTCTCCCTCTCTCCTTTTTCCTCTACCACCCCACCAAAGAATCCCAAGAAATTGCCTATGCTAGAACACCCTTTCAGTGGTTACAGTTTTTTTCACCACTGTACAGTGAAATAACTGAAGTCCGGGAAGATTAAGTGAGAGATAATAAATGTCAAGTCGTCTGTGTCTCCTAGTTCAGATTTCTTTAGTACATAACACTTTATATATAATTTGATATATTATGACCTCCTTTAACAAACATGTATCTATTTAATAACTTATCAAATTAACCAGTTCTTTCCATTGTCTCTGTAAAGCAAGCCAATGATACCCAGGGTATTCTTACGATTAAAGGCCAGCAGGCTACTATATTGTTGTTCCACTCATTCATGGAGCTGAAAGTTTGCCAGGAATTGTTAGTGTTTTTTTATAATATCTGTTCATCGTACTTGTACATGTTCTGGTAATTGCATAATTTAATCAATACTTTAAAAGCAATTATAACAATGTAAGAGAGGAAAAGTAGCTTATATGAAAACTAAGTTGAATGCTTTTGTGTGATTTCATAAAGGTAAGATGATTTTTTTAAATGTTGAATCAGCTGTAGGAGAAGTGTTAAAAGCTAATAAATATTCTGGGGAAAATATCTATAGCTGAAACTAAAATCCAGAATGACTCTTAAGTATTTGAGTTATTTTTCTAATTAAAAATGAAATAGACAATGTGAATAGGCCTATATGTATTAAAGAATATAAATGAATAATTAATATTCCTTCAAAACAGAAAACACTAGGTCCATGTGAATTCACTGATGAATTCTACCAACCATTCTCCAAAATATCTTAAAGAATAGAAGCCAAGGGATACTTCCTACCTCATTTTATGAAGCCAGCATTACCCTAATACCAAACTCAGACAAAGACTTTACAAGCAAAAAAGCCCACAAATCAATATCCCCCATAAACATAGATGCAAATATTCTCATAATATTAACAAAACAAATCCAACAATGTATACAAAGGATTGTATGCCATGAACAAGTAGGATTTGTCTCAGATATACAAGGTTGTTTCAACATCCAAAAATCAATTAATATATCAGTTATATCATCAGACTAAAGGAGAAAAATCACATAATCACCTAAATAAATGCAGGAAAAGAAATTGACAAAATCTCACATCCAGTCAAGATTTTAAAAAAATCAGTACATTTCAAATAGAGAGGTTCAACTTGATAAAGAAAATCTAGAAAAAGCCTATACCTAACATCATACAAAATAGTGAGAAACTTTAAGCTTTCTCACTGAGATCAGGAAAAAGCAAGGAAATCCCCTCTCACCACTTTTTTTCAACAAGAAGTACTAGCTAATGCAATAAGATAAGGAAAGGAAAGTTATACAGATTTAAAAGGGAGAAATAAAACTATCTTGTTATGCAGATGACATTATAGTCAATATGGAAAAGCCAAAATAATTGACAAAAGCCTTCTGGAACAATTATAGGAAAGTTCCAGAATGCAAAGTTAATATATCAAAGTCAGTCAGTTTTCTATATACCAAGAATGAACAAGTATAATTTGAAATAAAAGCATCATTTACATTTGCACCCCCAAAATGAAATAGACATAAATTCAGCAAGATATCTGCAAGGAAAAGTATAAAACTCTTAAAAACAAAATCAAAGAGGACTAAATAAATGTACAATTATTCTGTTCATGAATATGAAAACTCAATACTGTCAAGATGTCAGTTCTTTCCAGCTTAATCTGTCAATTCGATGTAATTCCAATAAAAAATCCAAAGAAATTATTTGTGGATGCTGACAAACTGATTCTGAAGGTTATATGGAGAGGCAAAAACAATATTGAAGAAGAAGAACGAAATTTAAAGACTGACATTTCTTAACTTTATGACCTACTATAAAGCTATAGCAATCCAGACTATTGCCAAAAAATAAACAAATATATCAATGTAACAGAACAGAGAGCCCAGAAATAGATCCACATAAATAGAGACACTTGATCTTTGACAATGGAGCAAAGGCAATATATTAGAGCTAAAATAGTGTTTTCAACAAAGGGTGCTGGGAAACATCAGAAGCAAAAACTGAATCTAGGCACAAAGCTAATACTCTTCACAAAAATTAACTGGAAGTGGATTACAGACCTATATGGAAATGCAAAACATGAAACTCTTAGATAGATAACGTAGGAGAAAACCTAGATGGCCTTGGGTATGGTGATGGCTTTTTTAGATACAATACCAAAAACAAAATCTGTGAAAGTAATGTACTTCATTAAATTAAAAGCTTCTGCTTTGTAAAGGACAATGTGAAGAGAATGAGAAGATAAACCACAGATTGGGAGAAAACATTTGAAAAAAAACCCAACACATCTGGTAAAGAACTTTTATCCCAAATATACAAAGAACTCTTAAAATTCAGTAGTAAGAAAACACACTAATTTTAAAAAGAGCCAAGGACTTTAACAGAGATACCTCACCAAAGTAGATAAACATATAGGAAATAAGTAGGAAACTGCCAGGAGAGCAGGGGGACACACTTCATCAATAAGGGTACCTGATCTCAAACCAGGTGAAGTGGGGACCAAAGTGAGGCCCAGACTTTAACTGTAAATAACCACGTTTGCCTAACCCTGAATTGTACCCCACATATTTAAAATTGAAATTAAAAAAAGCTAAAGAAAAAATAAATGGGTAAAAAGCCAAATAAATAAAGAAAAGATACTTAGCATCATATGTCATCAGGGAATTGCAAATTAAAACAACAATGATACATCACTATACATTTATAGAATGGCCAAAATTCAGAACACTAGCAATACTAAATATTGGTGAGGAGCAACAAGAGCTCTCACTTACTGCTTGTGCAAATGCAAAACAGTGCATTCAATTTTGAAGACAGGTTGGCAGTTTCTTACAAAACTAAACATACTCCTTCCATAGGATCCAGCAACCACTATCCTTGATATTTACCCAAATGAGTTGAAAACTTATCGCCACACAAAAAATGGCAGATGGATATTTAAAGCAACTTTATTAATAATTGGCAAATTGTTGAACCAACTGAGATGTCCTTCAATTGGTGCATGAATAAATAACTGTGGTATATCCAGATAGTGGAATATTATTCAGTGCTATAAAGAAATGAACTATCAAGCCATGAAGAGACATGGAGGAAATGTAAGTGCATATTTCTAAGTGAAATAAGCCAGCTGAAAAGATTACATACTGAATGATTTCAACTACATGACATTTGGGAAAAGGCAACACTTGAAGATAGTAAAAAGATTAGTGGTTGCCAGAGGTTGTGAGGAGGGAGGGATGAATAAGTGGAACATAGAGGAATTTTGGAGTATTTAAATTACTCTTTATAATACTATAATGGTGGATGCATATCATTCATTGTACCTTTCCCCAACCCCATAGAATGTACAACACTAGGGGTGAACCCTAAAGCTAACTGTGGACTCTAGGTGATAATTATGTGCCAATGTAGCCTCATTGATTGTAACAAATATACCTCTCTGGTGGAGGATGTTGATGATGGATGAAGCTATGCATGTGTAGGGACAGAGGTGAATGAAACTCTGTCACAGAGCTATGCATGTGTAGGGACAGAGGTGAATGAATCTTTCTGCACAATTTTGCTGGGATCTAAAATTGTTCTAAAAAACAATATTTATTTTTAAAAGAATGGTCATATATTCATGAAAGATATTGTGGCACTTTCATTAGTGGACCCTTATTTAAAAGAAAATATCTTTAGCATATATCACACATTTTGTGAAAAGATGCCCATTAATCTAAGGAGATCTCATTTTATTTGGAAAAACAAAGGCTGAGAATGTGAGTGTGAAATTAAATTTGGAATTAAATTAAATTAATTGAATTAAAGTTGGAACCCTGGACCAGGGACTTTGTGGTTTCATAAAGTGTCCAAACACCTAAAGATTTCATCTCAGTAGTGGACCAGAGTCTAACTGTGACTCCATATGACAACAATGCAATGGTGTTAGAACTGGACTTTCTAAGAGGACTGGATAAAAACAATGTGGTACATATACACGATGGAATATTACACAATCATAAAGAAAGACAAAATTATGAACTTCACAACAACTTAGATGGGCTTAGAGTCTATAATACTGAGTGATCTATCACAGAAACAAAGAACTGAGTATCACATGTTCTCACTCGTAAGTGGACCTTGAACAATTATCGTTATACTATGAGAAGAGGATTGTCAGTAGTGGGAAATTGCTAGGCGGGGGGCGGGGGACGAGATTGGCAGTAGTGGGATTCTGCCAGGGGAGTGGGGCGCACACCTCATCAACAAGAGTACCTGCATAATGAACATTTGTATACTTAACCCTGAACTGTACCCCATGTCTTTAAAATTAAAAAAAACAAACTGGACTTTCTAGCTTTTACAAGAATAATTGATATCTTTGGATCAAGTAAATTCTTTTTTTCTTGGTTAATGAAAGCTAAAGGACTTCTTTAAAAAGGAGAAAGTAGACATATGGTTAATCGGGACATATGAAGTTCTAAACAATTAAGTTTGAAGAAACAAACAAAAAATGACCTTGTTTGTAAGCTCTTTCATTTTCCTTTCTATAAGGACACTAATCTCATTACCACCCAAAGGAACTATCTCCAAATATCATAACATTGGAAATTAGAGTTTCAATATATGAATTTTGTAGGGACACACACATTCAGTTTTCAAGGTACATTTCTTTTAACACAGTGTGAAATAGAGTTTGAGTTGCTCTCTCTTCGTCAACACTTGGTGCTTTCTGAATGTTTGATTTTACAGGTTTTGTGAATGTTTAGCATATCTTCTGATATACTATGACTAGCAGACTAACATAACGGCGATTTTGTAATATCACCCTATTTTCATTTACTAAAAAGAGCCACTATTGTGGCCTTGTTCTAATTTTACAAGACTCCATACTATCTAAGGAATGTCAGCTAATGATTCTGTGTTGAAATACGAAGTTGTTTTGATGCCTGGCAGTTTGAATATTTTCAGCTTGAGGGAGTATAGTCAGAAGATGGCATAAATATACTAAATAGAAAAGTGAATAAATATTTAAAGAAATGTTCCTGGTTAAGCAGAATACAGAGTGCTTTAAAATTATTGTAGACAATCCAATTTTTAATTTTTCTACCTCATTTATATTCTCAAAGAGCTCTAGAGCTTGGTTATCCTATAACATTTAAACATATTTTCCTCTAAATAAATGTCAATAAATATTATTTTTAAGAGATAAAAATCTATTCCAGTCTAGAGTCAATAATCTGGGAAAACATTCTTATTATAACTGACAATTTTTTTCAAAATAGGATACCTATTTTTTACCACTTTAAAGGAAATACATATTGATAAATGTTATTCACATTTGATGAATGATTAACAGTACTGCCTTTTCCATAATAATTTATCATAAGAAGTATTTTCTCATGTTCAAGGGACATGTAAATAATTCTATGCCATTTATAAATACTTTATGACAGGTTGACAGAGTATTATTTAGAACTTTCTTCAAATGTGAAAAATGTAAAAACAAGCTTCCTAATGACTGAATCTTAAAAGTTTCTGTTCACATTAATTAAGTTTCTTAAATCATGTCTAAATGTTACCTCAACTTAAATGCAATTGCTATTTTTTATTCAGCTTTGTTTTCAAGTAAAAATAGAACAAACCTTTAGCACTCAACCTGGAGTAAGCACCATAGTATAAAATTGTTATGTACTGAGGTAACAAAATTTCCAGAGAATAATTTTTATCAAAGCCTAAAATATTCTGTTATTAATTTTATGCAAGTTCTAAATAAGGGATATAGTAAGAAGTTCATGGCATGCGTTTTTAGGTAATATTTCAAATTAACTTACTGATACTAAACCTGACTTAAAAAATGAATGTCATTTATCATTGGAAAACTGGAAATTTCCATCCATATGTGACATATTTGTTCCCTCTGAACTTTTGATTTAAAAATTGATTTAAATTACCCCATTACAGATTCATAAAATGTAATAACCACTTCCAGAAGGTGAAATTGGGAGAAAAAAATTTACCGATCTCTCCTGGAGATAAGGAGACAAAGAGTTTTAGCTCACTTTGTGGGGTCAGGAGATATAGGACATGGAGGTTATTCCTTAGAGGTTGATACCTCCCTAGTCACTGGTCAGAAATTAGATTTAAGAAATGTAAGAATACATTTTTATTGTAGATTCTCTTTTCCTTCATGCCTTTCATCTGCTTTTTTTCAGGGACCAAAGCGTTGACTAAATTCTTGAACATGTACAATTAGAAATAAAATAGAATTAGAAAAACATTTTATATACATCCAGGAAAAACAAACAAATAAAAAAAAATTTTAAATCTACAGTGCCTTAGTGAGCATGGATCTAAAATTCGCCAAAAACAATTTTACATGTAAAGATATCTGTTTAATACTATAGACTTTGCTGGGCTCAATGGCTCAGCCTGTAATCCCGCACCTTTGGGAGGCTGAGGTGAGTGAATTGCCTGAGCCCGCGGGTTTGAGACCCGCTGGGCAACTTGGCAAGACCTCATCTCTACAATAAATAAAAAATCAGCCAGGCGTGGTAGGGCATGCCTGTAATTCTGGCTACTCGGAAGGCTGAGGAGGAAGGATCGCTGGAGCCCAGCAGGTCGAGGCTGCGGTGGCCGGGAGCGGCCACCGCTCTCCAGTCTGGGCAACGAAGTGAGACTCCAACACACACACACACACACAAATACTATAGACTTTGTTTTACAGATAGGACAGGGTTGTCTAACCAGTGTTTCCATGCCCTGTGAGTTATTTCCTGGTTATCTCTTTACCACCAATCTTTTTCTCATCACCACCACCCTCCTTGCTCAGATTTGCTCTTCCTGGCCTTCTTCTCCACTCTATCTTGAATACTTCTACAGGATTTCTTATCCTGCACATAACACTGGTCATATTAGCTCTTTAGAACTTGACATTTTTTATATTAGCTTTTCTGAAAAAAGAAATATGTGATCAAGTGCTCTTGAGAACTACAGAGTAAAGTGTTTCTGGGTTTCTCATAACCTTTGGTATTTCCAAAAACTCAATGTGAATTCCCAAATTCGAAGTACCTCCAAAGCTTATTCTTCCTGCAACATTTTCTCAAGAGTTTCTTTTCTGTTTCTGGCATTTTAGCTACTTTTCTTCATGTTGTGAAATTATTGACCTGATTTCCCTTGCACAAGATTGATTAGCACAATCAGTCACTAAAAAGCAATTTTCATCACCAAAGGCAGTGTCTTTTCTTTCTTAATTAGCCATTCTGCAGCAAGTTACTCAGCAGAAACACTGCCAGACAAACATTCTGAAAAGGCAAAGAAGGTTGAACCTAAATGTTGCTGACAGTGTCTCCAGTAGACAAATAATCAATGAAGCCTTGCTGTCTCATGTTTCTATAACATTTTTCTTTTATTTGAAGAGCTGAACCTTTAGTACAGGTATTTGTTTTTGTTTTTGCATTTCTACACGAATCTTTGGGTTTTTGAGAATATACATTTGTCTGTGACCCTCATTAAGAGATGAAAATTGCCTAATAGAATTAGTACCACAAACCAATAATTCTTCTATTTCTGTATGTGTGTTCTACCATCCAAACCAAATACAGTGTCTATCTGAAAAAATAAGTCAAATGAAATTCAATCAAGCCTGATAATTGTCTGTTTGTTCCTTTAAAATATGTGCTATTATGTTACAAATATTAGCTCTCCAGTTTGTATTTAACATACATTTAGGCAGCATGAACAGATATTTCTAAAAAGAAGATATACAAATGGCCAAGAAACATATGAAAAAATGCTCAATATCACTAATCGTCAGGGAAATGCAAATCAAAACCACAATGGCCATCGTAAAAAAAATCAGAAAATAGTAGTTGCTGGCATGGATGCAAAGAAAAGGGAATGTTTGCTTATACACTGTTGGTGGGAGTGTAAATTAGTACAACCTCTATGGAAAGCAGTATGGAGATTTCTCAAAGAACTGAAAGTAGATCTACCACTTGATCCAGCAATCCCATGACTAGGTATGTACCCAAAGGAATAGAGGTAATTATATTTAAAGACACCCACACCCACATGTTCATTGCAGCAAAATTCACAATTGCAAAGATGTGGAATCAACTTAAATGCCCATCAATCAATCAGTGGATATTGAAAATGTGGTATATATACTCTATGGAATACTATGCAGCCATAAAAAAGAATAGAATAATGTCTTTTTGCAGCAACTTGAAAGGAATAGGAGACCGTCATCCTAAGTGAATCAACTTAGGATCAGAAAACTAAACACTACATGTTTCCACTTAATAGTGGGTGCTAGCTAAACCAGGGACCCACAAAGACAATGAAAACTGTATAATAGATACTGAAGACTCAGAAGAGGGAGGAGGGTGAAGGGATGAAACATTACCAATTGAATACAGTATGCACAGATGGGGGTGGAGGGTAGATGTAATGCCCAGACCAAAAATTGTTTGCACCCCTATTGAAATAAAAATAAATAAATATTAAAAAAAAACAAGTTTAGGGAGGAAATATTTCTGTTGACAGCAGAAGGATGAAAGAAGTTCAATAGACCTTGTCTCCTAATAATTGCTGTACTTTCTCTGCTCGGAAGGAAGAATGCACCGGGAGGCAGGGAAACAGAGTGGAAAATTTAATAGATTTTTGAGACCATACTTATTAGTTTAAAATCTTAAGCAGGGCCACTTCAAAGCCATGTGGCTTTGAACAAGTCAATTAACATTTCTGAATCTCAATTCTATCATCTGTAAAAAGGGCACACTATTAATTTGTCAGGATGAGAGACACTTTATACAAAAAGCTCAACTCAGTAGATTCTTGGTAGGTAGGTAAACGATAGCTATTTTATTACTTTTTTCTCTCTATATGTGTCATCTATCTATCTATCTATCCATCCATCAATCTATACACCCATACATCCATATTTATATCTAAATATCATCTCTATCATGTATTGAGATAATAATACAAGGCTACAATGTACTAGCCCTTATCTGAAAGCAAAAGTGGTAGAGAATTATAATTTTAACCTATATAATGTTAAAAACACTAAGTGGACCAAACTCAGTGTTGCATTGTATGAAACAATAATTGACCATCCTCTGCTATGGTTTGAATGTTTGTGTCCTTCCCACATTAATATGTTGAAACTTAATCACCAATGTGATGGCATTAGGCATTGGAGTCATTGAAAGGTGATTAGGCCATGAGGGATTAGTGCTCTTATAAAGAGGCCCCAGCGAGATATCTGGTCCCTCCCACCATGTGAGAACACAGGGAGAAGACAATGTTTATGAACCAGAAACTGGGCTCTCACCAGACACCATATTTATTCACACTTTGATCTTGGACTTTCCAGTCTTCAGAAGTGTAAGAAATAAATTTCTGTTGTTTATAAACTACCCAGTCTATGGTATTTTTGTTATAGCAGGCTAAACAGACTAAGACACCACCCAAAAACATTTGGAGAGTTGTTTAACTTTTAAATTTTAGCTTCTAAATGAATGGTGTAGATGTTTACACTTTTAGAAATCATCACAGCTTAACACCCTCTTTTTTCTTTTCTCTATCAGAATATCACATTTTCAACTTAACAACAGAGGGAGGCTATATAAACATGATATTTATTTGGGAATATGTGTTTCATAGTAAAGTATGTGCTTATTCAGGGAGGTAAAATAAGGTAAAGATTTTTAAAGGAAAAATGAGGAGAATTAAATAGTTGTTTTGAGATGATTATCTTTGGTTACATGGATCAGTAACAAGGGTGCTGCCAAACTCTAACATTCTTTATCTTGCCTATTTCTCCAGCTCTGTCAAGCCAAAGGCTCTAGAAACAACAGACAAAAAGTTGGGCAGGTGAGTAGCTGTCTGTACTCTTGAGTGAACTTCCCACCCCACATCCTCCTAGTCCCTCACACCCTCCTCCTGCCACTTGTTGAATATGAATCCAATTCAGAGGGGTCGATTTCATTGTTTTATCAGAGGGGAATTAGGGAAGAAAATTCTTTGGGATAGCTTAACTTTTTTTATTTATAATTTCCATTAATATAGTGCCAGAAAGCAAAGCCAAAATTTTGTATATTACAAAAAAAAAGAAAAATCTGACTTAAGATTGTAGGAATTCCTTCATGGTACCCTCTTAAAACATTTCTGTGCAACCACAGAAAAAGAAGGAAATCATGGCCCTTGCAGCAACATGAATGGAGCTGGAGAAAGTCATCTTAAGCGAGCTAACTCAGAAATGGAAAACCAAACACTGAATGTTCTCAATTATATGTGGGAGCCAAATGACCACAAAGATGGAAATAACAGACACTGGCAGTGGGAAGGCAGAAAGGGGGTTAGAGTTCAGAAGTTATCTACCGGGTATAAAGTTCTCTATCTGGGGAGTGGGCCACCTGAAACCCAATCCCCAACAGTACGCAATATGTTCATGTAACAAACATGTACTTGCATGCCCTGAATCTAAAATAAAAAACACAATTTCTAAAAAAGACATAAAACATTTTTGAAATGGGGAACTGCTTTATTGGTATATCTTGTAAATCAGTTTATTTGCTTTACTTATTGATTCTCTTAGTTATGTTAAGCAAATGTGTGAATGGGTATGCATACGAAAGGGTAAAAATCAAGAATTGTTTTAATTTACAGAAAGAAAAAAATGAAGATTAAAAAACTCAGATTAGTAATGGATATCATGGAAAACTGTAGGGTATCCAACCAACTGTACTTTATATTCCTCTCTTTTATGTTTGTAAGGATTTTAACTTATATTTTTTAACCTTAAAAAGAAGAAAGCGCCAATGTAACACATCAATTTCTTAAAACAAAATAAAGCCTGCTTCACTTGTCATCCTATGTGAATAAGTGATCAAGAATTCAAGCTAGCTTCTTTTAAATTACCATGTTAATTCACAATTTAAAAAGCTCTGCAGCCGGGCTCGGTGGCTCAGCCTGTAATCCCGCGCCTTTGGGAGGCTGAGGTGAGTGGATTGCCTGAGCCCGCGGGTTTGAGACCCGCCTGGGCAGGTGAGACCTCATCTCTACAATAAATCAAAAAAATTAGCTGAGTGTGGTAGCGCGCGCCTGTAATTCCAGCTACTCGAAGGCTGAGGCAGAAGGATCGCCGGAGCCCGGCAGGTCGAGGCTGTGGTGGCCCGGAGCGGCCACTGCACTCCAGTCTGGGCGATAGAGTGAGACTCCAACTCAAAAAATAAATAAATAAATAAAAAGCTCTGCAGCAGTTTTGTAAGGGAACAGACCATATATTCTGACAGAAATCACCGTACTGGAGACAGTCTAACCTACTCCAAAGTTCAACTTATACACTCCCAGCTGTCAGAGGAATGCAAAACTGTACAAAAAGGGAAGCCAAGGCTGCAAAATTTTTCCTGAACATTTCAGAAATTTTTGAAGTTAATGTGGTGTATTTTTGCTATTATGTGTCAAACTAAATTTACTAAATGCTGATTCTCTATTCTTCCATCATTACAATCTATGTGCAATTGTTATTTTTTAATGAATAAATTTGATTAAAAGGCACCTATTAAACTTATGATATAGTTTCTTATATTCACCAAGTAGTTGGCACTAACAGTATATTACATGCTGATGGTGCTGTGTATATTGTCTCTCAGCTATTGCAGTGACACCCAAACATAAGATTTACATAATTAATAGCATGACTAGGACAAATATTGATGAAAATTATTCTGGGTGATATAGTTTTAAATATAGGAGCCCCATTTTTCACTGCAGCAGTCACTTAAGACAGCAGTATGGAGATGTGTGAGTACAAAGGCAATATAAATTAGACCTGCAATTTCTGATTTTGCCCAATGAATTGCATCTGAATTCCTGTCTTAGTCTGTTTGGTGTTGCTATAAAGGACTACTTGAAGCTTATAAAGAGAAGACAGGTATTTGGCTCACAGTTGTGCAGGCTGTATTAGAAGCATGATACCAGCATTCGCTTGGCTTCTGGTGAGGGCCTCGGGGAGCTTCCATTCATAGCAGAAGGCAGAGGTGGGTCAGCATGTGTAGAGATCACATGATGAGAGAGGAAAGCAAGAGAGAGGGGAGGTGCCAGGCTCTTTTAACAAGTAGTTCTTATGGGAACTGATACAGGTGAGAACTCACACGAGAGAGAGGGCATTAATCTATTCATGAGGGATCCACCTCCATGACCCAAAAATCTCCCATTGGGCCCGCCTCTAACATTTGGGATCAAATTTCAAAATGAGATTTGGAGGGGACACATATCCAAAATCTAGCAATGCTTTTACATGGCTTTGATATGTGAGAATATTAGAATCAGAGTATTCTATTTAATGATCAAATAGGGAAATTCATTTCAAGTAATTGAACCTTTCTCCACATAAGGAAGCTTGTATATGTAATGTGTACTAGAAATTTTATTTTAGAATTCTAATGCTTGTAATAGGCAATTCCTTTTTCAGTTGCCAAATGGATATTTTTATTGCCACCCAAGCCTTTCCAAAAAAGGTCTGTTATCTTATATTTAACTTGTATAATATGTCACCAATTTCAGAAACACTTCTAGGTTTATGAAAATAGATGTATTCTCTGTTATTTGTGAATTTGTCCTTCAAAAACTACAGATCAATTTCCTTAAAATGTCAGCTGCATTATGACATCTCATCAAAACTGTTCAAGAACTTCCCATTATACCTAAAATAATATTCTCAAATTCTAACCATGTTTATAAAGTCCTTTGGTAGCTATCCTCTGCCTGCCTCCATAAACTCATTGTACTTCATTTTCCTGCTAACACCCTCTCTGTGCTATGCATTTCTGGCCTTCTTTCATTCCCTGAAACACCCAAAGTTTTTACCTCAGGGCCTTTGGGCTTCATTTTTCTTGTGCTTTGGTATTTTCCGTGCCTGGCTTATTGTCATCATTGAGAACATGCTATACGTGACTATTTCTCACAGAGGCCAAACTTGAGTTTTTTTAAACTTTATTTTTATAGCAGCTTTTGCTTCACAGTGAAATTAAAAGTTACAGCAATACCCATGTGCACCTTGCACCACACATGTACAGCCTTTCTCATCAGAATGGTGCATTTGTTATAATCAATGAACCTATGTTGACACATCATTATCACTCAAAGCCTAGAATTTACTTTAAGGTTCACTCTTGGTGTACATTTTTGATTTAGACAAATGAAAAAGACACATATCCACCATTAGAGTATCATACAGAATATTTTCACTTTCTTCAAATTCCTCTATGCTCTGCCTTTTTATCTCCCAGACTCCCAATCTCTGACAAACACCTATCTTTTTACTATTTCTGTAGTTTTGCCTTTTCCAGAAAGTCGTATAGCTGGAATTATTCAGTATGTAGTCTTTTCAGATTGGCTTATTTCACTTAGTGATACACATTTAAGATTTTGCTATGTCTCCTCTTGACTTGATAGCTCATTTCTTTATAGACTAAGTTTCTATTATCTGAATATTCTGGAGCTTATTTATCCATCCAGTTACTTAAGGTAATCTTGATTGTTTCCAAGTTTTGGCAATTATGAATAAAGCTGCTATAAACATCCATTTGCCAGTTTTGTTATAGACATAAGTTTTCAACAGCTTAGGAAAGTAACAAGGATAGTGATTGCTGAATCATATGGTAAGCATATGCTTAGTTTTGTAAGATACTGCCAACCTATCTTCCAAATTGAATGTACCGTTTTGTACTCTCACCAGCAATAAGTGAGATATTTTGTTGCTTCACGTCCATAGTATTTGGTGCTATCAGTGTGCCAAATTTTGGTCATTCTATAAATGTATAGTGATGTATCATTGTTGTCCTAATTTGCAATTACCTGAAGACATATGATGTTAAGCATCTTTTCACATGCTTGATTCCCATTTATTTATGTTCTTTGGCGAGATATCTGTTAAGGTCTTTACCCTCCCTTTTAATTGATTTGTTTATTTTCTTATTGTTGAGTTTTAAGAGTTCTTTTTGGATAACCGTTCTTTAAAATGTCTTTTGCAAATATTTTCTCCCAACCTGTGACTTGTCTTTTCATTCTCTAAAAATTGTCTTTCACAAAGCAGGAGTCTTAAATTTTAATGAAGTCTAGCCAGTCAATTATTACTTTCATGAATTGTGCTTTCGTTGCTATATCTAAAAATCATCGCCATACCTAGATTTTTAAAAATTTATCTTCTGGTAGTTTTATAGTTATGCATTTTACATTTAGGTCTGTGATTCATTTTGAGTTAATTTTTGTGAAGTGTATTAGGGAAGCATTCTATAGTACTATAATTAGTTCTCAGTCATTTAGTGAGCCTACGCCTCTGCACTGAGATCTTTATAAATATTTCTCAGTTTTCTCCTTCCTTGTGGAGGACAGGATATCTAGAGTAGGCTAGTGTTGTGTGTTTTCCTTCCACAGGTCAGTTTTGCTCCTCTGATAATACTCCAGCAGGTTAAGCTCTGGTAAAGCAGTTTTATGTGAAGACAGGCCTGCTCTGGAGTATTTTTAAGTGGATCTTTTCCCACTTCGCTTGCCGGAAACACGAGGGGATTTTTCTATAATATTTACTGCAAAAACCGGGTCAAACCCTTGGAGTAATATCACAAAATTGTGAGGGGGGTCCCCTATGATTGGGTTCCCCAGGAGTTTTTAACTCTCAGATTTCTTAATACTGAGTCTCCAGAAATTCAGGTTTTCCTACTCTGACACTGGCTCCTAAAGTGTATTCTGGTTATGAGTCTTTATTCCAGTAAGCCATAACTCCTTGTATTCCCCTGTCTGTCTCTCCAGTTGTGGGGAGAGTGATTTGCATTATGTTCTTCCTTCTTTTTTAGATACAAGAAGAGTTGATTTTCAGTCTCTTCTGCTCCTTACATGGTGTTGGGTGGAATGGTGACTTTTAAGCTTGTTACAGAATTAGAAACTAATTTCTCACTTTCCTTGAGTTTTCCATTGAAATTGGGCTCCCTTGTACATTTTAACAAAACAAACAAAGTTATGTTGTATATAGCATCTTATCATGGTTCTTAACTGTCATTATTTATGTGATAATTTGTTTGTCTTCTTTAGACAATCAACTATATAAGGGCATGGACTTTGTTTTATTCAGCATAGTATTTTTTGCACCTAGCACAGTGGCAACATTACTCAAAATGAATGTTTTGATTCTATTCAATCTCTATTTTAAATGGATAGAAAAAAATCAGTCATTGTATCTTCAAAAAATAGTTTTCTACTCTTCTCAGGGTCTCTTGCTGCCATAGTTCTTTGTGTTGAGAAACATGTAGATAGCATTCCGTTGTTACGGTTGTTGCTGTTGTTCAGGTGAATACCTCAATAAGTAGTTGTTCAGAAAATAGGGAGCTCAATGTGTTTTCTATATTACAGTGGAAGAACTAAGTTAATGAGAGAATGAAGTCTGGATAATGTCAAGAAACCAGGATGTTATAGAGAAAATTCCCTGTGACAGGATAATTAAAGTACAAACATACCTAATAACAATTTAAAAATATTTGCTATGCCATACTTTGATTTTTTTCCAGCAAGATTCTGCCTCAACAAATAGTTTTTATTCATGTTTGCTTTTGGCAGAAGAGAAGAGCATGTGTACCATGTTAAGCATACAAGTAAGGTGGAGAAAAAAGGAACAATCCTGATATACAGATCGAAGTATAAGAATACAGTGAAGGCAGGAAATTAGAAACATAATTAGCTATAAGAAAGAAATTCTCTCTACCAGATATTTGCAAATGTAATTGGTGAAACATTGGTTTATCAACTGAGAGTTAAAGTCAATCTCAGATTTATAAAGAGAATCACATTCAGTGAGCTTTAGAGTGTTATGCTTAAGCTAATTGCAAAGTTTACCCCAGGTTTCAGGTATAATTCCTTAGAAACAAGATTCAAGCACTGATATAAGGAATATTGTCCAGAAGTTATTGGCTTAGCTAACACTGTGGTATTTCTGTCCTAAGATACTCCATGTTCCTCCAGCCCACATGAAAAAACATTTATCAGAAGTCATTTTCTCTCTTTTGGTTTGTATTACAGGAAAGCTTGGTCAAATATATATTATAGTTTTATAAATTTTTAAAAATTGGACAAGTGAAGGGTACGATGAGAAAAGCAACATTTCTTTTCTTTTCTTTTTTTTTTTTGTTGGAGTCTCACTGTTGCCCAGACTGGAGTGCAGTGGCCGCTCCCGGCCACCGCAGCCGCGACCTGCTGGGCTCGGGCGATCCTTCCGGCGATGCTTCCGCCTCACCCTTCCAAGGAGCCGGAACTACAGGCGCGTGCTACCACGCCCGGCTAATTTTTTTTTTTTTTTTTTTTTTTTGATTTATTGTAGAGATGAGGTCTCGCCTGCCCAGGCGGGTCTTGAACCCGCGGAATCAGGCAATCCACTCACCTCAGCCTCCCAAAGGCGCGGGATTACAGGCTGAGCCACCGAGCCCGGCTGAAAAGCAGCATTTCAATGGAAATATTATATGTTCATTTCTAAGGTAAAAATTTAAATGTGAAAACAATAGAATTACATGAAGTTTAGCCATTTAAGGTAAAAGCTAATTCTTTTAACACTTTAAATTTGTTCTAAATGAACAATTATAAACTCTATATTTTACATTCTTAATTTACAAAAGATCTATAACTACATTTCAGGAAATTAGAAATATTGAGCAATGTTAAAGTCACACTTGGCAAGGTTCAAATATTTTTGTGCTTTATGATTTTTAATAAGATACCATTAAATAATTGGTCTTTTATGTAGTTGTATATGCACAAACATATTTTTTTATTTTTGTATTCAAAGGCTTAAAGTCCATTACTTACATTGTACTTTTTGATGCTTAAATTCTCTAAGTTTATCCTATCAAGCTGGCTTCTGTATTTTCTAAATTTATTTTTTTTAAATTTTGAAATAATTTTAGACTTGTCAAAAAGTTGCAAAAAATAGTACAGTTTCTGTATACCCTTCATTCAACTTCTCCTACTGTTAACAATTTACATAACCTGATTCCAATGATCAACACCAGAATATTAACATTAATATAATACAATTAACTAAACCATAGATCTTTTCTTGATTCTGCTGGTCTTCTTACTAATGCCCTCTTCCTAGTCCACCATGCTACACATGCAATGTAGGACCATCCCTCCTTAGTTTAAGGCTTTTGGTTAGCCTTTAGTCTTTCTTTTCCTTTCATAATATTGACATTTTTCAAAAGTACTGGTCAGTTATTTTGCAGAATATTCCTCAATTTGGGTTTGTCAGATGTTTGCTCATGATCAAAGAGAGATTATGCTCTTATTGCAAGAATATCAAAGTGATGTGTCCTAAGTGCATTATATCATGGGATTCTGATGTTGAAATGTCTTACTATAGGTGATGTTAAACACGATCTCTTGTTCGGGTGGGAACTAAGGGATTTCTCTACAGTAAAGTTACATTTGTCCTTTCATGATTAATACATATCTTGATGAGTTTATCTTTGAGACTATGCAGATATCTTGTTTCTTACCATACTTTCATTCACTAAATTGAGTATACATGATTCTTACCTGAACCAACTTTCATTGTGATATTTGCCTAAAAGTGAGTTTCTACTTCCCTCATTTCTTCTGCATCTATTAATTGAAATTATCATATAAAGCAGAGCAACCTTTCTCCCCAATTTATTTATTAATTCAATTATTTATATTAGTATAAATGCATGGATATATTTTTATGATATAGATAATAATCCAATACTCTCATTATTTATTTTGTTCAATTTTTTTCTACATGGCCATCATTTTTGGAGAACGTCATTTTGGAGAACATCATTTTTGGAGAACATCATTTTGGAGAATTGGTGTGTGTGTGTGTGTGTGTGTGTGTGTGTGTGTGTGTGTGTGTGTGTGTGTCTGACCAATTCCCTTAACCTATTATATATATATATATCAACAGAGTATAAAAGCCAATCTCAGATTTTTAAAGAGAATCACATTCGATGAGCTTTAGAGTGTTAAGCTTAAGGGAATTACAAACTTTACCCCAGGTTTCAGGTATAATTCCTTAGAAACAAGATTCAGGCATTGATATAAGGAATATTGTCCAGAAGTTATTGGCTTAGCTAACACTGTGGCATTTCTGTCCTAAGATATTACATGTTCTTCCAGATCTCATGAAAACACACACACACACACACACACACACACACACACACACACACACGTGGGGAGGGAGGGAGGGAGGGAGGGGGACAAGGAGAGAGAGAGAGAACACACCAGCCAAAATAGGCAAATCTCTGTGTATGTTTGTCTCTCTCTCTCTCTTTCTCTTATTCCTTTACTCCCTCCCTTCCTATCATCTATCATTTATCTCATATCTATCTAAGTCTGAGTTCCTCTTAATACCTCCTATTTCAACTCAAGGTTACAGGACTCATTGTAGCCTTCCTCATTTTCTTAATTGTCGCTTATTTCTCTGACAGTTATAAACCTGCTTAGCATTATCCCTCATATATTTATTTGTTTGTTCACTTTTAGCATAGACCAAAAATAATTTCAGAATTGTTTTTTTTTTTTTTTCATTAATCAGTATTTTTTATTATGGTTTTGTGGGGTACAGTTAAGGGTTAGGTGTACAATGACGCTTCATTCAGGCACCCTGTAAATAAAAAGTGTTTTCCCATCCCCCGACAGATATTTGCTACTGTTAATCCCATCCCCCTCCCCCCCATAGTTTCCCAGTACCATCAGTCATTTTCTTATAGTATTGCATTGAATGTTCAAGGTCCATTATATGAGTGAGAACATGTGATATTCGGATTTTTGTTTTTGTGAGAGGTCACTCAGTATTATAGACTCTAGTTCCATCCAGGTTGCAGTGAAATTCATGATTTTGTTCTTTTTTATGGCTGCATAGTATTCCATCGTGTATATGTACCACATTTTTTTAATCCAGTCCTCTTTTGATGGGCAACATGGTTGTTTCCAGGTTCTTGCTATTGTGAACAACGCTGCGATAAACATACTTGTGCAGGTATCTTTTTTATAGAGTGATTTGTGTTCTTCAGGATATATTCCCAGTAGGGGGATTGCAAGGTCATATGGGAGGTCAATGTTTAGAGCTTTTAGGAATGGCCACACTGCTTTCCACAGAGGTTGCACTAGTTTACACTCCCACCAACAGTGTAAAATTATTAACTTATATTAAGTTAAATATAAGAAAAACATTTAATGAGACTGTAGCATTTTAAATATATCTTTTTGTCTATAGCCTTACAGTCTGCAATTAAAATAGTGATTTTCTGAGTTAATTAGTTGTATTTAATTCTTTCTTGCACTGCTCAGGGTGGTTACGTTATTCATTTGCAATACAGTTAGACTCATTTTAGTTTGCGTGTGTGTGTTTTAATTACCACACATTCTGGTTGATTTTAGTTTAGTTTAACTTTTATTTTGGGGAGATATGTGAAATATTACCATGATTCTAAGACTCAGAGAAATATAGTGGGTCATACTCAGAAAAATATAGATAGATTTATATTCTTTTCTTTATTACATGAAGTACGGCATACTGTAGAAATGATTTTGTACTTTTTTTTCACTTTATAGTGTATCCTGGAAATCATAAATCTCATGGAGATCTTCCTTTCTTTTTGTTCTATACAAAAGTACTGTTATATACTTTTATTATACTATGTTCTCCTCATGGAGAGCTACCTGCATGATACTCCACTGCATGTGTGTATCATAGTTCATTTAGCCAACTCTCCTATGTAAGGGCAGTAAGGTTGTTTACAAGATTTTGTAGTTACAAACAATGCTGCCATAAATGACCTTCTTTGTAGGTGTTTTCATATTGTTGGAATTGTATCTTCAGGGTAGATTCCTAGAAGTGGGATTGCTGTTTCAAGAAGGTAAGTGCATATATAGTTTCAAGTATTGCCAAATTCTTCCCAAGAGAATTGAACCAGTTTCTAGTTCTATCTGCAAGTATGAGAGTGCCTGTTTCCCTACAATCTTGACAACAGGAGAGACATAATATTTTAATGGCTATAATGAAACAAAATGTCTTAATTTTCAAATTATTTCTCTAATGCTGGAAATGAACATTTATATCATATTTACCCATGTTACAATATGAAGTGAGAATCTCTTGAATTAATAAAAGATAGAAAGGTGAGTTGTACTAAAGCTAGCAGATATGTATAATTTACCTGACATTTCCTTAACCTACTTTATGTTTCTCCTGGCTAGGTACTTTTGCAATTCTATTACCTATAGACAGGGTCATTATATGACATTTTGTATTTTATTTTGCCTCATAAATTATTAAAATAGGAGAGCGATTTTTCTTTATCTTTCCTAAATTTGATATGTGATGTTTCTAAAATTTAAATTATTATTTTATTCACTTGTTTTATTTTAAAAGTGAAAAAAAAACTATTAATTGATTTCTTAAGTCCAGGCCACGAATATGCCTTGATGTAGATGACAATTTCCTTAAAATTCTGAATTAGTTAGTATCATTTAAAATTAGGATATTCTTCATTTAAAAAGTTATATTTCTATATTCTCATGGGAAAAAAAGGGAAGATCTGACATATGGGACCACAGTTTTGTGTGGCTTACAGTGACTGCTCTTTTGGATGAAGCAGAAGTTCTCCAGATCACCCACAATCTTGCTCCACTCATATATCTTAGCTGCTGGATTTCTGTAGAAATCTATTTTCTGTCCTTGCTTTAAGAGTGTGAGCGATATATTTTTTTGACCCTGAGTGAAATGTTGAACCAGAATCATGACTGTTTTCAGTTACTCTTAAGCAATCGAAAACATTTTAAAGCGTTATCAAATTCACTTTATTGAATGAATCCAACTCCAGAATAAAAGCATGAAAGCAACACTTACCTCACTTTACTCTTTTTCATTCTTACTACAGACCAGTTTTTTCCCTGCTCCTGGAACAAATCTTGGACATACCCCCTAGTTTTTCCAGTCCCTTTGAAACAATAAAAAAAACTTTTAATCTCCTTAAAGCATTAACAAGTTCAAATTAATTTCATAATAACTTAATGTCAGTCTAGCCTGGTATTATTTCATATCTCAAACTTAATCAGAATTAAATGTTTCTTTTCCCTAAGCTCAGAACTGCTTGAGTACTGGATGCTTGCAGCAGGAAAAGGACATGGGCTGATATCTTTAGCTGTTTGCTAAGTACTATTTGCCTGGGCCCAGGGCAACTGTGAAAAGGGCACAAGTTTAAGTGGCTGGTACAATTGGAATCTGGTGTTGGGACACATTGGTGATATTATTGTTTCAGTTATATTTCTTGCCCCACCGTCCCCCTCCTGCTAAGGGGTACACTTATAGAGTCCTTAGCAATTTTCCAATTGGGTGCCTACGACTTCAACTTTTTGGTGAGAATGCCTTGTCTGACTGGTGATATATAACTTCACCATGTTCCCTAGGCTTTTAGTTATGTACCTTTAAATTAGGGTCCTTATGTTTCTCCAATGAGTCTTATGGGTTGGAGTAAATTTTGAGAAAACTTCAGACTGGATTCCTTTCTCAAGGTCACATATGGTCCAAAGAAAACCTTTGCCTCTAGCCTACCTTTGTTGGAAGCGGAGTTAGCTCCCAGAGCAACCCTCTTTTAACCACCATCAGTAAGGGGCAACATAAGCCACAGATCTTGCCTTTAGAATTCATAGTTATAAGTCAGATATCTGTCCTCCTGTTCCTCAAACTCTTAGAAACACATTTTTGAAGCTCTCCTTAGGAATCTTGTAACTCTTCTCACTTGAACTGAGGTGAGGTGAAACATGGCACACTTAAATGTTTCTTGAAATAAATCCTCTCACCACTACATACCCAATAAACACCTACCAGAGCTTCTAAAATTTAAAAGAAAACACCAAGTTTTAGTGAGAATGTAGAGCAACTGGAACTCTCATACTATACTGGTGGAAGAATAATTGGTATAACCACTTTGGGAAATGCTTTGGCATAAAAGCTGAACACTTTTATGTCATTCCATTCTTTAGGTATATATCTAACAGACATGAATATTTATAGAAACCCTATTGGTTAATAACTCCAAACTGAAAATTGCCTGATTACCCACCATCAATAAAATGAAAAATAAATGGTGCTATATTCACACAATAGAATGCTATACAGCATTGAAGCTGATCATTCACCTGCGCACACCAATATGGATGAATATCATAAGCTATATTGAACAAGAAAAACCAATCACAGAAAAGTACATACTGTATGACACCATTTATATAAAATCCTTAAAATAGGCCAAGTTAATCTATTCTGCTATAAGTTAAAAATAGTGGAGTAATTGACTAGAAGGGAGACTAAGGAGGGGTCTGGGATACTGTAACATTGTTTTCTGATCTGGCTCTAATTATATTGGCAAATTCAGTTTGTAAAAATGTATTGAGCTTCACGTTTACAAGACATACACTTCTCTTCAATAAAATTATAAACAAAACAAAATAAAACAAACCAACAAAATAAAATTAGCTATCTCAATCTTTTAATTTTAACCTTTTAGATGTAGTGGAGAGGGGTGATATGCTCATGCTGGAAGACCCAGCATCAGGCCACCCCTTTTCAAATGCTGTAAAGATCAACCAGCCCTTTGGCGCAGAGAATGTGCTTACCAGGCAACTATTGTTCTCGTCTCAGGTTTTGTGGCCTCTTTCTAAGCCCACAGGAAGAATTACATTTATCATCCTGCTACATAAATGATATCTTTGGTATAAATATGTAGAAGCTTGGTGATCCAAATAAGGACTCTGCCCATGCTCACTGGCAGGCACTGTGCATCACAAGGTGCCAAAAGCCATAAAAAGAGCAAAGGCTCAGCAAATACAATTATTCCTACATAAGTTTTGAGGGTCACAATTCTGGACTCATTCTGCCCAGGTCTTCTGGCATGGTCATATCCGTATTAATTCACATGGGATATGGATTGAAGCAGGGATAGAGCTACATTTAGAAAAATAAAAAAGTTTATAAAGTAAAAAAGTTACAGTAAGTAAAAGTTAATTTAGTATCAAAGAAAGAAAAAAATGTTTTCTATATTTAGTGTGGTCTAAGTATACAATGTTTATAAAGTCTATAGTAGTATACAGTAATGTCCTAGGCCTGCACAATTACTCACTGACTCATCCAGAGCAACTTTCAGTCCTGAAAGTCCCATTTATAATACGTGCCCTATACAGGTGTACCATTTATCTTTTATATCTTATTTTGTTCGTCCCGTTTCTGTGTTTAAATACACAAACACTTGTCATTGTGTTGCAATTACCCCACAGTACTCAGCACATTCACATGCTGCACAGATTTGTAGCCTAGAAGCAATAGGCTATACCATATAGTCTAGGTGTGTAGTAGGCTACACCATCTAGGTTTTCATAAGTACACTCAGTGATAGTTGCACAACAAAATCATCTAACGATATTTTAGCTTTTCTTTTAGCTTTTCTTTTTAACTGCTTAGGGAAGAAGCATACATCTTTGGTTTTTAAATTTTTCTTCTTTTCTAATATAAACATTTACAAGTATAAATTTCTAGGAACTTCTTCTTTAGTTACATTCCACAATTTAGTTTAAAATATATTCTAATTCCTTTTGTGAATTTTGTCATATTGGTTCCCCCAAGAGGGGTAAAGGAGCCAGTTTGAGATTATCAGTAAAGGTTCATAATGTTTATGTTCAATAAGCGGACTAACAGATTTTCAAGGTAAATCAAGATGGTTATATGTGAGCTGTGCAGAAAATAAAGCAGTATGATACAGCTGGAGTAATTTGGATAAAGCAAGCTATGTCAGATTGTATTGAAAGCTAGGGTTTTGTTTGACTAGAATGGTTGTTGGAAGACAAAGAGTACTTATGGTAGTCATCCAGGCGAGAGAAATGTTAGGGTGGTAGCAGTGAAGATGAAGCAAATATATTTTAGAAATAACACTTGCTACAGGAATGAGATGAATAAGAAGAAGACAAGAATAAATGTTTCACAATGATAGAATTTTGGATTAAGTGCATTGCCAAATTGAAAAAAGACTACATGTCTCAGCCTCCCCTGGAACTGTGTACGGATTATGTTCGGCCAATGACTTATAGGCGAATGTATTGTATAAAAGACGCCTGGGACTTTAAAGAAAATATCCACCTTCATCATTTGTTATATTGTTTTCTTCCTTTCCTCCATTCAACCACTTGGAGATATCACCCTTCAGTGCCATAAGGTAAAAACCACCCATGGTGAAATATCAAGGTAAAGGGACCCCGGGTTCCGATAATTGTAGGTAACCATATTCGACCTGGACTTTCTATTAGGACAATTATACCAGAGATACATAACCTATTTTTGTTAAGCCTGATTGGGAGCTCTTTATTCATAGGCATAATTCATTTTTAAGAATATAAAATAAGAATTTGCTCGTTATCTTAGTAGTCTCTAATTTATCCTGAGGATCTTTTAATTTCTCCTGAGTTGTAACTTCTAATGTCCTTCTTGCTGTGTGGTGGTGTGGGAGGGAAGAGAGGTTTGGGAAGATGCATGGCTCTTTGTTTTTCAAGTTCACTAAAGGTGGAGAGGAGCAGCATGGGGAATGTGAAATGTTTGCAATTAAATGGCGAAAATTTGAGTAATTATTTGCTATTTGACTTTATTAAATTGTTCTATAACATTGTCATTCTTTTCAGAATAAAAAGTAAAATAATAGTTTGATTTTAAATCTTTGAATCAGTGGCATGAAAAAAGCACTAAATAGAATACAGTAAAATTTTTATGTGAAACCAGTGCCTTCTTTTCCTCATGTTAGTTTTGTTTTGTTAGTTTACTTGGGATAAAGTGAGTTCCAATTTTACAGCATGAGGTTCATACTCATTCATGCTCAGGTTACCTTCAACTCAGTCTTTCTCTTTCCCCTAAATTTATTTAAGTTATGGATTATCTAATTATCCTGCACATAATTTTTCTGTTTCTCATCATGTTAAATCATTTACAAAGCGAAGTTCTTTTTTGATTACCTCACAAAATGAATATCTACTATCATAATAAGATATTTACATGTGTCCTAGGCTGGTTGGGAATTTGAGGTTGGGTGAGTATTGCAATCCACTTCTGACTTCTGACTATATATTAAACATTATTGTTATTAATAAAAGATTAACTTTTTAAAAAAATGTTTTTTTATAAAAAAGAGTTATAAGTATATGGAAAATATACAATATCAAATTCTTCTTCATAAGTGGACCCTGAACATTTATTACTATACATTTATTTCTTATAATACTATAAGAAAAGAGCCGGCTCAGTGGCTCAGCCTGTAATCCCGCGCCTTTGGGAGGCTGAGGTGAGTGGATTGCCTGAGCCCGCAGGTTCGAGACCCGCCTGAGCAGCGAGACCTCATCTCTACAATAAATCAAAAAATCAGCCGGACGTGGTAGCGCATGCCTGTAATTCTGGCTACTCGGAAGGCTGAGGCGGAAAGGATCGCCGGAGCCCAGCAGGTTGAGGCTGCGGTGGCCGGGAGCGGGCACTGCACTCCAGTCTGGGCGACAGAGTGAGACTCCAACTCAAAAAAAATAAATAAATAAAAATAAATAAAAGAAAATACTTAACTAGTGTTCACTTGCAAATATCTCATTATAAGTCACACACACAAAATCAGTTTTGTCAATTAACTGCCTATGGTAAATGTTAATGTTCTAATAAACTAGATATTAACTGTTGTAATGAGTGGTATCATGCAGGTTATCACCATTATAAACCATGCTTAGCAGTTTAGCAAATCAATAACATATTAAACAAAGGTTAGGTCTTATGGAAGAATTCCTCGCCAGTTTTTTTTCTGACAGACTGTGACTGAATTTTCTGCTTTTTAGAAGGTAGAGCATGTTCTACTACCTTAGTAACTACTGAGAGTTCGTGCATATGGACAAAATCACACACACGTAGATGCACACACACAAATTTCATCAATGAAGCTATACATTTATAGATTTATAGATGGGGTGTAAGGAGATGAGAAATGGCTAAAATACAGGCCTCATGCTTGTTTTTCTTTGCTTTCTCCAAATACCAGAACTTGTATTGATTTAGAATAAATAAATGAAAAGCAGGGAGTTGAATGACATATTTGGGAGTTTTCTGTAAATGCGAGTTTGCTATCACCCATAGTCAGGAATGGTGCTAATCTGATAGAAGCCCTCTTCATGCTGTGCTATTTACTTAATGCTGCTATTTCTAAGCAATATCTTGGAGCTGCCAGTTAGAGAAATGCAGGTTCACAGAAGTCTTAGTGGCAACAGTTCCCAAACATGATTGCCTGTGTTCTGTCAGAGTATGTTCTCCTGCCTTAAGTTTCTGGAGACTCAAGTTAGTTGAAGAATAATTAAGAAATATTTGTGAAGACAACAAATAGAGACTAACACAATTCTGACTAAGCATTCTTGAAATAATGAGTCTACACCCTGTATTTAAAAGTGTGCTATTTTAACTGGAATTCCTCACCCCATACCCCAATTCCCTTTATTAAGCATATCTCTATAGGTTTTTATCCTTTTTACATAAAACCTTATGTTTACTTTTTCCTTCTTCACTACTATTTGCCCTACAGCAAAGGGTTATTAACATGAACGCATGACTTACTAATATACTACAGGGACAAAGTTATTGTAAATTCTTTGTAAAAGGACAAAAATTATATAGTATAATGTAGAATTATGGATGCTTCACTGAGAGACCGGAATCCTGCTTTCTTTTTCTGAGTTTGTGTTTAAACTGTTGGGTAACCACAGTAAATTACAAACATCCTGCACTTAAAGGATCTAACTTGTAGAATGAGGAAATTGGAATATATCTTACCGTGGTCCTTTCCAGGGTGCCATATTTCTGTGGTTATTGCACAGCTTCTGTATGATAGTCATGATGCTAAGCACTGTCCCAATTCATTTGATCATCACCCCATTCTTGTGAGGTGTCTTCATCCCCATTGCACTGCTGGAGAAACAAGGTTTGAGGAGAATAAGGAGCATGCCATTGACATACAGCCTGCAAATGGGCTGATCCTTTGTATTCTAATGACTGTGCTATACGCCTCAGTCATTACTAATCTGCACAGTTACTTTTTGTCATTTACCTCTAAGATACTGGATTTCGAGTACAATATGAATATATAGAGGTGTTGGAGTACAAGTTGATTAACAGCCATGTCCCTGAGCACCCAGACCTTCCTCTTTGTCATTGCCCTAGACACAGTGCCCCACCCCGCTTTACCATTGCATGTCCATCCAGCAACTGAGAAGGAATTACTCACACAGCCTTCTGGGACCCTCTCCAGCTTTAAGACCAGTCTTCATAAACAGAGTCACAGTGTCATATTCCAAGTGCAGTGACAGATATGTACATGGGGACACTCAACCACAAAACAGGCTGAGGAGAGATGCAATCAGAGTCCACATAGCCCTTTCATTGTTTTATTGTCAATGAAAAAAGTTATAAGCAACAGCATTTCCTGACTTGAAAACCTGCAGGGCAAGCTCTTTACGAAGCACTTCTTAATATTTGGTGATTTTTACTTGGGCCCGTGAGGTCAGACACTTTACCATGGTGTCAGGTTCCTGGAAGAATTAGTCAAGGTGGTGGGTCACTTAAGTCTCTGATCTAGTTTTTTTCGAAAATGACAAAAAGTTACCATATGATCAGCAGGCAAACAGCCAGATGGTCTCTGATAGGCTGTAAATAGCCTGTAAAACTTGCTTGATCTTTGTCAAATATTTTCTTAACTTATAATCTAAAGCCTGTATTCCAATGACTAGTGTCGATTGACCAACTTTATATTGACTCCCCTTAAAATTCATCTTGAACTAAATTGTTCCACTCTATTCAAATCAGAACTAGTCTTGAATTTTGGTAATTTTAAAAATAAAATTATTGTGGTTTTTTTTTTGTCTCTTCTAACTCAAAAGTACCTTGCATATTCATCAACTTTCTTTCAACAGGCTGATACTGCTTCAGACTTATGTATATAAAAAACAAACAAATTTGTCCACATAAGTCATGGTGCGTGTCCACGTGGTTTGTTTGTTTGTCCCATTGCTTGTATTAGCTGGGCTTAACTGAATCTACTGTATTTGCTCTGTAAAGGACTTGATGGATCTCTCTGCAGAACAGCACTGGGGTGTGTCTGTGAACAGTGACAGGTACTTGAGGGAAAGAACTTTGTCTTCATGTAAGAAATCTGTTCCCTGAGATTCTCCATCAACTCACTGCTCAATGAATATAGACTGGCAGAATTTCCTCAGAAAAAATTGGGGATAGCAATTTGGTTGCTTCTAAAGCCCATACTTCTTCATGAGACTCTGAAGGAGAATTTAAACTTCAGTGAACCAGGGACTTCATACTTCACTGTTCAGACTGTTTTCCTAAGTTGTTTCAGTATCCTCAGCTGCGATGGAAAGATGGATGCTCGAGTGCTGATGACTGTCAGAGTTTTATTAGTTTGAAAGATCATGGCATTTCTATCAGGCTTTGGGAGTCACATGCTTTTTGTGAAACCGAGTTTCAAAGTATACACTGGCAGCTTTCATAGTGTAGCTTAGGGAAAGTCTTCCTGTTTTTATTCTTAGAGCTGATGACCTGTTCTGAGTCAAGTGATTCCTCTGAACGATATAATTTAGCAAATTCTTATTTTATGTGGGAGCTGTTTCATTAGAGAATTATCAAAAAACTACTGGAAATAATACAATCTATCTAATATTGGACAGCTCAGCAAAGTTTCCAGTTACATTCTGGGAATTCAACAATGAGAAAGACTGTCCCTGTCTGCTAGATAGACTCTATCAGAGTCTATTGAGACCACTTTTTCTTTAGTTTGTTATATGAAGGAAAATTGACTATTGTACACTATGGCCACGATGCATAAACCAAGATGAAAACAGACACTGCAGCCCAATGCATCTGGTAGAAAAATTAAGATGAGTGAATTGGCCATGAGATATGCAATGATAGGAACCTCAGTTTAAAGATGCATTTGCCTGCATTGGCATTCCTTCTAGTTGGTGACATTCCAGAAATTTTTAATAAATTAAAGCCACATTTGCCTAAAGAAGCCAGCAAAGTTACTGACTGGTTCGAAAATAATTCTGTTCATAGTAGGATAAGAAGACACTTACACAATGATGTTGCCATTCAATCACCAGTATTGTTTCTGCCTAATTTGTAGTCTGCATATGAGTGCATGTGAAATGGATTTGCATGTACCAAAAATAGCACATGACCATGGCAGAGAAGATGGGAAAATAAAATAGGGAATGCCTATGGTGATGTATACCAAATCATATGGAGTAATTTCAAAAAGAGCAGTGCCAGGTAGAAAATGGATATGAACACACCAACGTATTCTTCTAGGAGAGCCATGTCCTGAAAGCACAAAACAAAACAAAACAAACCCCAGCTATTAATCATGATGCAAGACTTCAAAATATAGTTAATCATCATGAAAGCTGGCCAGCTTTTATGTCCTATATCTGTGCAATTGTCCATAATCTATCCCTATAATATACTTTATCATATGCCATTTGAAAGTTTTTTTTTCCTTTCTTGTTAATTTTTTTTCACTAAATTGTCAGCATTCTTTTTTACAATTCTCTATGGTATAGATTTCTCTTTTTTTTTGAGTTGGAGTCTCACTCTGTCGCCCAGACTGGAGTGCAGGGGCCACTCCTGGCCACCGCAGCCTCGACCTGCTGGGCTCTGGTGATCCTTCCGTCTCAGCCTTCCGAGTAGCCGGAATTACAGATGCACACTACCATGCCCGGCTAATTTTTTGATTTATTGTAGAGATGAGGTCTCGCCTGCCCAGGCGGGTCTC
Source organism: Carlito syrichta (assembly GCF_000164805.1). Taxonomy (NCBI): domain Eukaryota; kingdom Metazoa; phylum Chordata; class Mammalia; order Primates; family Tarsiidae; genus Carlito; species Carlito syrichta. The sequence goes on from NW_007253117.1 coordinate 168,980, forward strand.
GAACCCGCAGGCTCAGGCAATCCACTCACCTCAGCCTCCCAAATGTGCGGGATTACAGGCTGAGCCACCAAGCCCGGCTTATGGTATAATTTCATCTTTGCATCATTTCCAATACCGCAGGTACACATTGTGTAAAGACTTTTAGAGAGTACTAATTTGTTTTGTGCATTTTTGGCAAATGTGACTACATGAAAATGCATTATCATAATGTTGACTTTGTGTGTAATCATTGTGCGTGCACGTTAAAATGTTGAAACTTTCTCAATAAATTAAGATATGCCTTTTTTGTACATCTGTATTTGTGAAAAAGAAAATCTCTCAAGCTCTTGTTTCTTTAGACAACTCGGGATTTTTTAAAAAAAATCAATCTCATCTAAAGACATTGGTTGTCCACTGTATTTTAGGTGACTGCAGTTATAAAGCTGGAGTCACACAATAACCGACCAAAATGATATACATTTATACATTTCCCTTTTTGACTTTATGAATACGTTTCATCTGTTCTTAACTGTTATACTCATGTGACTATCTTTAATATACCTGAGTGTTTATGTTTGCAAAAATATGAATGTTATTATTGCCTATTTTATTGTGTAAAGTGGTCTATGAAGTGTTCTGCTGTGTTTTATATGTTTATCAAATAAATTGCCTTTTATTTATTTTTATTTTTATTTATTATTTTTTTTTATTTTTTGAGTTGGAGTCTCACTCCGTTGCCCAGACTGCAGTGCAGTGGCCGCTCCTGGCCACCGCATCCTTGACCTGCTGGGCTCCAGCGATCCTTCTGCCTCAGCCTTCCAAGTAGCTGGAACTAC
>NW_007253117.1:170124-193582 GCF_000164805.1 Carlito syrichta
CCAATAAATCAAAAAATCAACCGGGCATGGTAGCACATGCCTGTAATTCCGGCTAGTTGGAAGGCTGAGGCGAAAGGATCGCCGGAGCCCAGCAGGTCGAGGCTGCGGTGGCCGGGAGCGGCCACTGCACTCCAGTCTGGGCGACAGAGTGAGACTCCAACTCAAAAAAAAAAAAAAAAAAAATTAATAATTTTTAAATTATTTTTTCCAGATTTATAATTTCAAGATTTTGATCTTTCAAGATTTCAATATTCAGGATTGTGGCACTCAGGATTTTGTTTTTGGGATTATGACTGACTCCCAATCCCTTAAGTGGCGTTTATCAGTGTAGAACTATTTACAGAAATGTGAACACAAGGCAACAACAGAAATTTTTACCACATCTGAAGGGGAGAAGATTTTGGCAATCAACTGAAAGAGGTAACCTTACTAGTGGTGCCACTGGAAGAAGCTGTAGCTGTGGAGGGGCAGCCACTGCTCAAACCCGGAAGAGGTGCGAGGAATAAATTCTACAAAGTTGCCTTCCTCCTGCCCTTCAGACTTTCACTAGTGCCTCCCATTGGCCAAACCGAACTGAAGCCAGAAAAGAATGGAGCAGAGTTGTCAGTAGATCCAGGACAGATGGAACATAACCCCACAGACTCCTGGTCATGGTTTGGCTGTTCTTTTTGCAAAGTGATAGGATCTAGCTGCCATTTGTTTATGCATTTAAAAAGCCTTAATTTCCACCTTTATTCATAAATGCTCCCTGACAATTTGCAGATAAAGTAGTCTATTTCATATACCATCTACTTTCTCTACAGTAGATGAAAACATTGTTCTTTATCTGGTGGGTGGTTGAACTTTATAAACTCTGGTTGATAAACTAGGGCCATAATTTTTTGCAAAGAATGAAATGATATCAGTAACATAGCTTTGGCAGTTCTCTTAAAATGGGTGATATTAGAAAAATTATAACTTAGGTAACACGTGTTTAGGTATGATGGACTAGGAAACATTTAAATGCTCAGAACTTTGCAAATAGTATAATTCTACCTAACATTGCAAATGAAAGCATGAAGAGCAAACATTCCTGATTTTAATCTTTATAAAAATCAATACATTTTTATTTATTGGGGAGTGCTTGTGCATGTGTTTTTGTTCATGTCCTTACTAATGACTTTTTTCTTTCAAAAAATAGAGAAAACATAATCAAATGTTTATGAAGCAAAGTACCAAGCTATACAGCTCACAGGTTTTATTTTCTTATATTGGACGTACAGGAGCTGCTTCAGCAGTGCACTGAAGGGTTTTTTGTACCTAATTTGTGGGCTGCTCACTCTGATTTTCCACTTTGTTACCACCCTAATAATTTATTGACATACTCAGGTCTCCAAAGTTCCAGGCAGAATGCAGGAGTGTACAATGGGTCTGCAATGCCACATCAGATCTAACTTTAGGTCTGATGTTAAATAAGCTGGAGAGTAACTATTGAGTGAAGAAAGAATATTACCTATAAACTCCAGGGTTTAGAATCTGTGCTCTTTTATTTCACTCAAATAAGTTCTGAAATATGAATTTGCTTTATATCACTATAACAGTATTTATTTCCTCAAACATCAACATGCATTTTGGCTGTAAGCCTGTATTTTTAAAGCTTGTAATTTTTAAATTTAACAAATAATATGAAATGGCTCTATGTTCAAGTCCCCTCAAGGTATCTGCATGACATCACAGGACAAGTGGTTCTATCTGTAGTCGGAGATGAGGACATAGTCGAAGTTTAGATTCTCACATGGGTTTCCCAGGAATGTCATGCTGCGAGGAGCAGCACAACTGCCAAACTGAAAGATGGAAATCGATATAGGTGTGCAGTGCATGGACCTGCATTTGAGGAAGTTGTGTAGCAAAGTCCCTGTGAAGGGATGGAAAACAAGAAGCATGTCATTAAGTCACAGGGGAGAATGGGTTGGAAGAATAAGTCTCGGGTGTCCTGTTGTGTTCTCCATGCCACAGGAAACTGTGTCAACCTCAAGGTGCTATGGTTTTAGACCTCCTGCAAGAGGCATCCAGGAGAGGCCAGGGTGTCCATATTTATGAAAAACTAGTCAATGGAAACTGAGGAGGAAAAAGGCAGGTACTTTCTACTCAAGTCCTTAGTGATCCCTATTCCGTTGACTGCTTAGGTCTTATTTTAATCTTACTCTAGTCAGGGTAGTAAACAGTGGCCTATGAGGTATCGGTAGAGTGATTCCAAGACAGATGTTTTTGTTCCCAAATGCCTTCCATGTAAGCTACTTCCAACCTACCCACACCCTTTCTTACTCCTCCCCTGCCACTTGTATAAGTCCTACATTATTATCTTCAGTAAGGAAGAGTACCTGAAGGTCCCTATTCACATATGAAGTTGTTAACCCACATGGAGTCACAGATTCACATCCATCAGTTCTGGAGCAAATGTGGATTATTGATTAGTGAAACACTAATACTGAATAGAGAAGAGTCACAAGGCCGGGTTGCTGCAGTTGGAATGGGAGGCAGGACATTTCACTCAACCGCAGGTAGCCAAGATAATAAGGGGGCTTTTAACTCTCAAGGGTTGACTGGGATGTAGAGAGAAGGGACAAGATGAGTCTTTGACAAGATGAGTCTCCCCAAAACCTCATTTGGGCCCAGCTCTTCCACAGTGATGCAGCTCACAGGGAGACAGTTCAGCAACGGGGTCTCTCTGAAGTAGAGACTGAAAAAAGCAAATAAGTCATATTTAACCTCCTCTCTGAGTCAGTCACCTGTTGGAATTTCTTAGCTTTTTGCTTTTTAATTTCCCTTGATTCTACTTCTCTTGTGTGTGTGTGTGTGTGTGTGTGTGTGTGTGTGTGTGTGTGTGTGTGTGTGTGTGTGTGTGTGATGAAAGTCTTCCCTTTCCTTTTAGGAAATACGTGGGGAAAAGAAACAGAAGATCATGTGAGAGTCCCTCAAACTCATCTGCTTCAGTGTCACAGCCTGTGGCTTGTGTAAAATGGCCACTTGGGGCCTGAACAACCTGCCCCTAAATGGCACATGCTTGTCTTGGATTCTACTGTGAGGAAAAATTATGAAACAAAGCGAAACGTCCTTACATGGAATCTTAACAAGAATCAATGTATCCTAAGGAAAAGGAAGGTCTTTGAATTTAATGTCTGAAACTAAACAGTCTTCACAAGCTATAATTTTTCATATGGTCATGTTTGGTCTTTTTAGATGGAGCTAGAGACAATCATACTAAATGACCTATCACAGTAGCAAGTAACTGAATACTGCATGTTCTCACTCATAAGTGAGAGGGATCGACAGTTGTTGGGCACTGCCAGGAAGGGAGGGAAGGGGACATATAACAAAGCAAAGGGTACCCTATACCAGGGAAAGTGAGGGGCCAGTTGGAGTCCCAAACTTCACCTGCATGCAGCCTACTTGTGTAGTTAAGCCTTACTTGTACCCCATGTCTCTATAATAAAATAACATTTAATAAAAAATATTGGAATGTAATGTAAATACTGCATTAAAAATTGCTCCCTATTTCAGAATACAAGCAAGTATTTCATTGAAGTTACTAAGTGTTGGCACTCTCCTTGGCACATCTCTGCTATCATCTGATGAAAATGCAGAGTTTTAGAATTGGTTGACTTGGTTTTTGTTGGTAATGTGAACATATAATATTTTGAATTACAGCTATGATTTTATAAATGCCAATCTTCACTGGATTTTAAATTTATTTTTCTTTTTAGTCATATATATAATCCTTAAATATATCTATTTATAAATCAAAAGATACAAATTTTTGACTTATTTTCTGGATTTACAGACCCCTGACTCTTCATTGACTTTATGATTTATAAACAATGGACCTAAAGTCTTAGTTGATAGATAAAAACTCTTGTGCTAGATTTACACACTTTAACCAAGAATCTTGGTGTAAATTATTGTTGTGTTTACAAGTGTTTCCTTTGGTTACTGACTTAGCTTTCTGATTCATAAACACCTTCTAACTATTAAATTCTGATTTATCTTTTTAATACATGATATGTCCTGATAATTTGTTACTACCAAGTGCTGATTTATCAGTACACTGTAATAAATTTTAAACAAATTTTAAAGGTTTTGAATTAGATACATCATATTTTTGAAAGTTCTATGACTGAAAAACAATTCACAGAAGCAAAAGGTAAATTTTACATCTAACATCTTATAGAACAAAACAAAGGGTGCTGGTCATAAAAAAGTTTTTCTCTTCTTCCTAGACTAACTCTTCATCCCACATTAAGATTCCATTTTAAACAAGTGTGTACAGTTGTTGGCTGGACCTAAGCAGACTTCCAAGGGAAGAGAAGTATTAGTGTTTGAACTGGACAGATTGATATGATTACTGTGTACTAAGTCCCTTGCTGAACTGTGGTGAGCGTGCACGGTTTTCGCTTTTCCTCTTGTGATTTTCATCTGCTGGGGACATACTGATGCATATTTGGGTTTAAATCCCTGCTTAAGGACCTCAGAGCTCATTTTGAGCAGCCTATTCATTATCTATCTGTTGAAGTTATTTGTTTCCCTGGCTGAGGGCTGAGGGATTTATGTTTATCAGTTTTATGCTCTTGCTTACTGATGACTGAACTACTGCCCACTGTCAAAGAGAATTACTCCTGTGTAGGATTACAGCAAGACTTGAGGGCATTGAGTAAAGATTAGCATTTTAGAATATTAATATTCTTGAATGCATTATGTATAATAAGGGGAAATGGGTGATTTTCTGCTTTATTATATCAAATTTAGCAGATCTGTGTGGTTTACTTTGTTCCTTAGGTTCATGTGGTCTGCATTTGTACTTTTCTTCCTCTCAAGGTGATAAATGTTGTAACATGGTGATATTTACTGGAAAGATTTTATCTTTCAGAATTTCCAAGACCTGAAAGCTATCTAAAGTGAGCAATTAAAGGCATAAGATATTCCTTTGGGTGAACCGACAAAGCGGTGGAAAGAAATTGTTTCCCTGTAATCTCTACCTAACCCTAGATTTTGTAGGAATCTGGGAGATTTGGAGTGAGACAAATATAACAGTTGGCCAATTTGCTGTATAGCAGGTGGGACTGGCCATAGAGTATTTTTTTTCATAAATAATTTTTAACAACACAATTTTTAGAATACAGTAGTTCATATATTTTTCTTGAACACTTACTTTGAGACTATCTCTGAGAAAAGCACTGGAATTAAAGTAGGGAACATGAAGGAATTAACACAATCTTCTGGAAGCTCAATATATAGTCTGTGTACTGAAGGGCAAATCAAGGTAGCAAGGCAGGGTTAAAATCCAAAATAGTAAATATACAAGATAATATTTTTCCTGGAAGTTCTAGGGCTTCATCTGAGTGTGCAACTGCAAATCACATCAAACTTTCAGGGTCTTAGTTTATCCACCTTCAATAGAGAAAACTTGATTAACAAACATTTATTGAGTACCTATTATTTCCCAAGTACTGTTGAAAGTATTAGAAAATGAATTATTATTTAAATTAGAGTCAAACTTTAAGAAATTAAAGTCCAGAAGAGAAGGCAGACACTTTTACAACTAACAAGATTTTATATATATAATATATATATAATAAATGTAAATATACATAAATACAAATATATATAAATACAGAAGAAATGTCTAAGTTGTAGCAAACAGGTGACTGGTTCTTTCATCATGATAACACACCTGCCCATACCTCTCTGAGTGTCCAGTCGTTTTTGACCAAAACCAGCATGACTCTCATGCCCCACTCTCCCTATTTACCCAATGTCTCCCTATATAAAAAATACTGTAGAAGAGGAGTCTTACCTTAGCCCTGTAATATTAGTGGTTCGTGGTATTTTGTTCCATCTAATGGCTCTCTGAAGGATCTTCTCAGGGTATTGATTTTGTTTGTTTTTTTCTTTTCAGGGATTTTCTCAGAGCTGAATTGGCTTCCCAGTAGGCATTTATCAAGGCCTTATCTACCTGAGATCAGGGATAACAGATGGGGCAACAGCAGACAGACTAAAAAGCATGAAAAGGAAGAGGCTAGTGAAGGAGACACATGAGAGAATATTGGCTTTGAAAAGGCTCTCTCTATACTAGGGAATGTCAAAAGTCATACACATGCTAAGAGCTGGATGCATATTCAGAAAATACTTGCAAAAATTCCAATTTATAATTTTGGACTAACATTTAGGCTGCATGAAAACACAAAGTGAAGGCTAAGACAGAGTTGTAAATGGCCTGGCTAAGCACTGAAGTGGTGACCCCACCACAAAGCCAATATGCAAAGGCTGGGAGAGTATTTTTTTGTTTTGCTATATTTGCATAAGAACATACCTATAAAATTTTTAACTGACAATAAATCTAATAAAACAGAGATTTCAATAACTACACATGAAAAATAACACGGTCTTTGAAATAATAGTTTAGAAAAGTCATACACAAACACACACACATAAACACAACCACAAGAAGCAACAACAGGCCTTGGTAAGGAATAGAATCTGATTCTAGAGTTACCACATTATAATATTTTTAAAGGTAATTTTTAAAATATTTAAGAGGCACACAAGAAGCAACAACAGGCCTTGGTAAGGAAGTAGAAATCTGGTTTCTAGAGTTGCCATATTATAATATTTTAAAAAGTAATTTTAAAAAATATTTAAGAGGCACACAAATAAATACAGGTATGATTCATTCACAAAAAAAGTAATAAATTAATAGAAACTGTCTCTTAGAAAGCACAAACATTGAACATACTAGACTAGACAAAGACTTTAAATCAACTATCTTCAATGTGCTAAAAGAGCTAAAGGGAACAAAGGAAATTTTAAAAAATGATGGTTCACTAAAGAGAGAGAATATCAATAAGAGATAGAAATTATAAAAATGAATCAAATGGAAATTTTGGAGCTGAAAAATATAATTATAAAAGAACTAAAATGAAAATTCAGTAGAGAAGTTTAACAGCAGATTTGAGCAGGAAGAATAAGGAATCAGCAAACTTGAAGATAGGGCAATTGAGATTAACCAGTCTGAGGAACAGAAAGAAAATTATGAAGAAATTTGAACAGAGCCTAAGAGACATATGGGACTCCATTAAGTGTACCAACATATACATAATAGAATTCTCAGAAGGAGAAGATAGAGAGAAATAGGAAGATAGAATATTTGAAGAACCATGTCCAAGAACTACCCACATTTGCTGAAAGATATAAATCTACACATTCAAAAAAGTTCAACAAATTCTAGAGAAGATAATCTCAAAGATATCCATAATAAGAAATATAATCAAACTATCAAATGCCAAAGAGAAAGAGAGAATTTGGAAACAGCAAGAAGAAAGTAACATATAACAGATCTTCAATAAGATTAATACCTGATTTCTCATAAGAAATTATGTATAATGGTTGGAAGTGGGATAGCATTTTTAATGTCTGAAAGAAAAAATAATTTTCAATCAAAAATTTTCCCAGAATTGTACCCACGTCTTTAAAATAAATAAATAGATAAATAAATAAATAAAATGAATAAAAATTTTCTGACAAAGCAGTCCTTCAAAAATGAAGGAGAAATTAAGTCATTTCCATATCAAAAATACATGACAGTTCATTCCTATAGACCTGACCTATAAAACATGCTAAAATGAGTCCTTTAGGCTGAAATAAAAGAAAATTAGACAGTAACCTAAAGTCATATAAAGAAATTAGGAATAAAGATAGAGCCCTCACATGGCCCCACTTTTCAACACTTTACAATGGCAACTACATTTCAACATATGTTTTAGAGAGGACAGTCCTTCAAATCATAGCAGAAGCAAAGGTATAAATAATTTTTTTTGACCTTGGATTAGACAGTTTTCTTAAATATGACACCAAAGTTTGATTGACCAAAGAAAAAACATTTAACTTGGACTTCATAAAAATTAAATATTTTGTGCATCAAAGGACATTATCAAAAAGTGAAAGGAACATTTACAAGATAGGAGAAATTAGAGGCAAATTATATAAAGGCCTAGACCTAGGGGATATATTTATTTATAATTTCACATCTGTCAACTGCTAAAAGATAAACAACCCAATAGAAAAAAATGAGTGAAATGGGTGAAAGACATCGATATACATTTGTCCAAAGAAGTCATACAAATGGTCAATAAGCACAGGCAAATATGTTTAACACCATTAGTCATTAAGGAAATAAAAATCAAAATCACAATGAGGTACTACCTCATACCTACTAGAATGACTATGGTATAAAAAACAGATAGCGAGTGTTGGCATAAATTGGTTTCCTCATTCATTGTCAGTGTGAATGTAAAATGGTATAGCCCCCACAGAAAATGCTTTGTCAGTTTTTAAAAAATATTAATAATGAAGTTACCATGTGACCCAGTATTTCCATTCTTAGGTATATATTTAAGAATATTTGAAACCTATGTTCACAGAAAAACTTGTACACAAATGTTCATAGCAACATAATAGAAAATTTAAAACAACCCAAATGTCTATCAACTGATAAATGAGTAAAAATAAATGTTGTATATCCATACAATAGAACATTATTCGTCCATAAAAAGAATGAAGTGTTGACATATTCTACAACACGGATGAACCTTGAAAACATGCCAAATGAAGGAAGCCATATTTAAAAGGCCACATGTTGCATGATTCCATTTATGTGAAATGGAACATTATAGGTAAATCCATAGAGACAAAAAGCAGATTAGTGGTTGCCAGGAGTTAGAGAGAAGAATAATGGAAGTGATTTCTTAATGGGTACAAGATTTCCTTTTGGGGTGTGAAAAATGTTCTTGAATTAGATAGTAATGGTAGTTGTAAACATTGTGAATATATTAAAAACCATTGAAACTTACACTTTAAAATGGTTAAAGTGGTGAATTTTATGCTATGTGAACTTCTCTCAATTAAAAAAACATGATTGCCAAAATTAAAAAAATACAATTTAGTAAAAAGATGACTTTTTTGGAAGAAAAAATAATAATAGTTAATAAACCTGCCAGATAAATATGAGATATATCTGCAAATCTAAAAAGGAGGGCATATTATTTTTGAAAAGTTTAATTTAATTTTAGAGTTGTGGGATACATGTGAGGATTTACTACATAAGTAAATTGCATGCAGCTGAAGTTTGGGTTTCTCCAAGCTCTCTCTCCCTTAATAGTGGACCTGGTACCCAGTGTATGGTTGTGTGCCCCTTATCTCTCCTCCCTCACTCCTTTAGTAATGTCCAGTATCTATTTCTCCCACCTTTGTGCTCGTGTGTCCAGTGATCGGGGCTCCCTTATGAAGGAGAACACGCAGTTTTCACTTTTTTTGTTTCTGTGACGGTTCACTTAGTATGATAGTGTCCAGCTCCGTTCATGTTGCTGCAAAGGGAATGATATTGTTATTCTTTATGGATGCATAATAGTTCATCATGTTTATGTACCACATTTTCTTTATCCAGTCCACTTTCAACGTGTATCCGTGTTGGCTCCCTGTTTTTGTTATTGTGAATAGTGCTGCAATGAAAATATGTGTGCAAGTGTCATTTTGATAGAGTGATTTATATTCCTCTGGATATATTCCCAGATATGAGATTACGGGATCATATGGTAGCTCAAATTTTAGTTCTTTAAGAAAACACCATACTGCTTTCCCTAAAGGTTGAACTAGCTTACATTCCCACCAACAGTCTAGAAGTGTTCCCTTTTCTTCTCAATCTCGCCAATACTTGTGTTTTGACTTTTTTTGGTAAAAAGTGAAATTTATTACTAAAATAAATAACAGGGAAATATTTTATACTTATTTATAGAATATTTTTCTATATATGGCTCACAATACTAAAGCCATAAAATAAAAAAACTAATAAATTTAGCTACATCGAAAAAGATTAAAAAGTTTTGCATGATAAAATATATGGTAAGCAACTTCCAAGAAAAAACTGGGCATGGAGGCTCACGCCTGTAATCCCAGCACTTTGGGAGGCAGAGGCAAGAGGATTGCCTGAGCCCAGGGGTTCGAGACCAGCCTGGGCAACTTGGCGAGCCCTTGTATCTATAATAAATCAAAAAATTAGCCAGGCATGGTGGTATGTGTGTCTGCGGTTCCAGCTACTTGAAAAACTGAGCTGGAAGGATTGCCTGAGCCCAGCAGGTTGAAGCTGCAGTGGCCTTGAGCATGCTGTACTCCATCCAGCCTGGGTGACAGAGTGAGACTTCAATTCAAAAAAAAAAAAATCCAAGAAAAATGATGTTAGGAAAAATATCTGTAACTCATAATCCACACAAAGGACTAATTTCCTTCATGATAAAGAGCTGAAAGAAGTCAATAAATATAAAGGTAAGCAACATAATAGAAGAGTGAGAGAAATGGCAATGATCAAAGTCCACAGACAAAGAAATGCATATGTCCCTTTTTAAATGACAGCCCTCCTTACTGGTGTTAGATGTTATCTCATTGTTGTTTTGATTTGCATTTCTCTGATGATTAGCGAGGCTGAGCATTTTTTAAATATGTTGACTGTTTTAATGTCTTTCTTTGAGAAGTGTCTGTTAATGTTCTTTGCCAACTTTTTAATGTTGCATATGTGTGTGTGTGTGTGTTTCCTGTCAATTTGTTTCAGTTCCTTGTAGATCCTTTGTTGAATGCATAGCTTGCAAATATTTTTTCCCATTCTGTGGGTTGCCTCTTTACTCTCTTGATGGTTTCTTTTGCTGTGCAAAAACTAAAAATGGGCATTTTAAATTATTTATTGTATTGATGCTCAGAGAAAATAGATTAAGAGAGTCTTATTTTATGAGAATTTAATTCTATTTATATGCTGTCCTTTTCTACTACCTTTCTCCCTTCCATTAGTATTACATTCTGCTACAATCTTCTTGTGTACCCTATGCCTGGTCTAGTGACACTAATCTCATTTTAAATAAGGGCCATGGTTGTACTGATGAAAATCAAGACATGCTTATAAACAAAATGATATCCACACTCAGATAAGATGCTGGTAGCACAGATATGTGCTTGAGTTTGAATACATCCTGTTCAACATTTTAATGAGTGAGTTGAATGAATTCATGAAAAGGATGTATGTTTGTTAAATTAATGAATGGTGCAGAAATGGAAGAATTAAGATAATATGATAGATGACAGAATCAAGTGTCAAAAGACCCTGGAAGTATGGGCCATAATTAGAAAAGTGATGCATTTAGAATTCATATTAAGTTCTTCACTCATAATTTAAAAACAATTCTATACACACATAGGTTGGGGAAATTCAGCTAAGTGTTAGTTTATGTTAAAACGATGAGAATAGAAGCAGCAAGTAACAAACAAAAACACAAACAACAAACTGAAGTTTTAGTTGACTTTAAGCTCAGTATGAAGCCCTAGTTTCAAGTCCACTGCCATGAAACTCAATTTCGAAAAACGTGATGAAGCTGTATAGCAAAGTTGCCTTTGTGGAATGAAAGATATTTTAGAACTGCTCTGGTAAAAGTTCCTGCATTCCTTTTGATATATGGCCTCATAGATTGAACATACCTTATTTGTGTCTGGAAGGCAGAAGCATTGTATACAAAAATATAGGAAATTAGTACTGAAAGTTCTGATTACATCTCTCTTTTCCACAGTTTCTTCATTTATTGAAATGCTTCACTTCATTTATCTAAGAGTGAAACTATTAATAGCTATCTTCCAGCATTTGTGTAGGGATAAATTTGGCACAGAGGGCAAAAATTACATTTTTTAATTCTAAAAAAGTACTATCTAATGATAATTTTACATCACATCTTTCCATAGGTTCATCTTTGTGGAAGCATGTAAGTATGTAATCACTCTTAGGAAAACAGGGTTAGAAAACTCTTATATTATTGGGGGGTATATAAGTTGTCATAGGCAATTTGTACATATCCTTCAAATTTTTCAATGCACTTGTTTTGATCAAGAAATATTATTTTTTATTAATCTTTCCTGCAGAAATAATCAAAAGAGTTTATAAAAATGTGGAAATAATATTTATTTGAGCATTTTTTGGTAACAGCAAGATATTGAGAAAATATCACAATAAATATTAACAGTTAAATAGTTCAAACTAAATAAGTAGATAAAAAGATATTGAACACTTGTATATAAATTTTGTATGAGCAGTTATTTCTGTTTAAGCAATTTGGTTAATAAATTCTCTCAATAAACTCAGAATTGCAACCTCCAAATAAAGCATATTTTCTTTCAAAAAAATAGTTCAAAATAATTAATCAGTTATAGTATATAAATACTATGGAATACTATTTAGCTATTAAGAAGGATGAGGAATAGGGTCAAGGAAAGATGTCCATTAAAAAAGCATGTGCCAAGACCGGGTGCAGTGGCTCAAGCCTATAATCCCAGCACTTTGGGAGACCAAGGCGAGAGGATGGCCTGAGCCCAGGGACTCAAGACCAGCCTGGGTAACTTGATGAGACCCTGTCTCTACAATATATCAAAAAAAGTTAGCCAGCGTGATAACGCGCACCTGTAGTTCTGGCCACTTGGAAGGCTGAGGCGGAAGGATCAACTGAGCCCAGCAGGTTGAGGCAGCAGTGGCTGTGAGCATGCCACTGCACTCCAGCCTGGACGACATAGTAAGACACTGACTCAAAAAAAAAAAGCTAGCTGGGCATGGTTGCACATGCCTGTAGTACCACCTACTTGGGAGGCTGAGGCTGCAGTGAACTGTGATCGATTGTGCCATTGCCCTCCAGCTTGGGTGACAGAGTGAGACTCCAACTCAAAAAAAAAAAAAAAAAAAAAGAGAGAGAGAATGTCACTAGTAAATAAAAATGGGTTCAATTTGTGCAAAAATTAACTTTTATGAGTGTGAAGAATGTGCATATTATATGTAGTTGGGAAATAATTTTCCATGCACCTCTCATATTTTGCACATCTTGAATTAGCCTTTGTTTTGCACTATCTTTTCAAGGGTGTTTGTAGGACAAATAATTTGAAAGAGAAATAGTCTTTTTCTTGAGTAGGTGACAAAGGGCAGATTTGTTTGCTCATCAGGATAATAAAGAATGTCTCTTTCTAGGGCAAAGCTTGGGCAGATTTGTCAGCAACCCACTTTAAAAGATTGTGGTATCCTAACGTAAGGATCCTCACATTTTAAAAAATATTTTTAGTTAACAAATACAAATTATATATACATAACATGATGTTTGATAAGTATATACATTGTAGAATAGCTAAATTAAGCTATTTAACATATCCAATTACCTCACATACTTACATTTTTTGTTGTAAGAACACTTAAAATCTACTCCCGGCAATTTTCAAAAAATACGATATGCTGTTATAATTGATAGTCACAATGTTGTGCAGTAGATCTCTTGAAGGTGTAACTCCTATCTAACTAAAATTTTATATCCTTTGATCAACATCTCCCCAATCTCCCTCCTCAAACCTTAGTACCACCATTTTACTCTCTGTTTCTGTGAGTTCAACTGCTTAGATTCTACATATAAAAGAGTTCACACAGTACTTGTCTTTCTGTGTCTGGCATATTTCTTTTTATGTATGTCCACCAGTTCATACACGATGTCATAAACGACAAGATTTTATTTTTAAGGCTAACTAATATTCCATTGTATATAATATATACCACAATTTCTTTATCCATTTATCTGTTGATGGACTTTAGGTAGATTCCATATTTGGGCTATTGTGAGTAATGTTGCAATGAACATAGGAGTGAAGATATCTCTTCAACATACTTATTTAATTCTCTTTGTATATTTACCTAGTAGTGAGATATTTGGATCATATGACAAATCTATTTTTAGTTTTTTGAGGAACCTCCATACTGTTTTTTATAATGACTATACTAATTTATATTCCCACCAATAGTGCACAATGGCTTTCTTCATATTCTCTTGACACTTACTTTACACCTTTTTGATAATAGTCATTCTAACAAACGTGAGGTGATATCTTAATGTGGTTTTAATTTGCATTTTTCTGGTAATTAGTGATATTGAGCATTTTATCATCTGTCTTTTGACCATTTGTATGTCTTCTTTTGAGAAAAATCTATTCAGGTCTTTCACTCATTTTTCAGATTGGGTTGTTTTTTTTTTTGTCGTTGAGTTGTTTGAATTCTTTATATATTTTGTGAATTAACCCTTTATCAGATGTATGGCTTAAACATATTTTTTCCATTCTTTATATTGTCTCTTTACTCTGGCGATTGTCTCCTTTGCTTTGCAGAAGTTTTTAGTTTAATGTAATCCCACTTGTCTCTTTTTTTGCTTTTGTTGCCTGTACTTTTGGGGTAATATTCATAAAGTCAAGATTCTTTATGCATTTAGATGTTACCTTTTGCTGCCTTTGTGTGTATGTGTGTGGAAAGGGAGCAGCAGTCAAGCTTTCCATCTAATGTGATAAAGGGTAAATCTTGTAATCCCAACAGTTTTATGAACAAATGTGTTGCATCACCTTTATCTGTATACTTCTAGAAGGCAGAGCTAGAAGTAATCACTTAGTGGAATCACAAAGGAAATAGAGATAAAATTTGGATCAATAAAAGTAGAACTCCAAATGTTCAAACAAATAAATGGGCCACCTCTGCATTAGTAAATCATTGTTAATCTTTATGAAACATTCAGGGTTCCCTTTCCTTATTATTCTTTCTTCAATAAAGAGTTATGGTTGCATTAATTTTGTACCCTGAGACTTTACCAAAGTTGATTATCAGTGTCAGGAGGTTTTTGACAGACTCTCTAGAGGTTTCAAGATATAGAATCATATCATCCACTAAGAGGGATAGCTTAACTTCCTCTTTTCCTATTTGAATACTCCTGATTTCCTTCTCTTGTCTGATTGCTCTGGCTAAGATTTTCAGCATTATGTTGAACATGATGGGTAAGGGTGGTCATCCTTGTCTTGTTCCTGTTCTTAGGTGGAATGTTTTCAACTTCTGCCCATTGAGCAAAATTTTGGCTGTGGGTTTATCTTAGATGGCTCTTACTGCTTTGAAGAATGTTCCTTCTATGCCTAAGTGCTCAAGGGTTTTTATCAAGAAGGGATGTTGGATTTTGTCTAATACTTTTTCTACATCTAATGATATAAACATATGGTTTTTGGTTTTACATCTGTTGATGTGTTGAATTGCATTTCCGGTCTTGTGAATGCTGAATCAACCCTGCATCCCAGGAATGAAGTTTACCTGGTCATGATGGATGATCCTTGAGATGTGTTGTTGGATCAGATTTGCTAGAATTTTGTTTAAAATTTTTGCATATGTGTTCATCAAGGAGACTGGCCAGTAATTCTCTTTCCTTGTGGGTCTTTGCCAGGTCTGGGTATCAGTATACATAAGCAACAAGCAGACAGAAAACCAAATAAAAAGAACAATCCCATTCACAATAGCCACAAAAAAGAGAGAAATATTTGGCATTCACCTAACCAGACAAGTGAAAGATTTTTACAATGAGAACTACAAAATTCTGCTCAAAGATGACACAAACGACTGGAAAATCTTTCTTTCATGGACTGGAAGAATCAATACTGTCAAAATGTCCATCCTACCCAAGCAATCTACAAATTCAATGCAATACCCATCAGATTACCAACATTATTTTTCTCAGATGTGGAAATGACAATACAGCAATTCATATGGAAACAAAAAAGAGCATGAATAACTAAAACAATTCTCAGCACAGGGAACAAAACAGGAGATATCACACTTCCAGACTTTACACTTTACTGTAAGGCTACAGTAACCAAAACAGCCTAGTATTGGTAGAAGAATAGGCACATAGACCAATGGAACGGGACAGAGATTCTGGAAGCAAAAACTCAGTCTCTCAATCAATTAATCTTCAACAAAATCACCAATAACTACCACTAGGGAAAGGAGAGCATATTTAGCAAATGATGCTGGGAAAACTGGCTGACCATATGCAGAAGAACTGAACCCCTTCCCATCACCATATACAAAAATAAATTTAAAATGGATCAAAAGTTCCAGCACAAAACCTCAAACGATAAAAATTCTAGAAGAAAATGTAGAAAACCCCCTTACGCACGTTGGAGTAGGCAATGAATTCTTAAACACGTCCCCAAAATGAAATCCATAAAAACTAAGGGAGACAAGCGGACTTCATCAAATTGAAAAAGTTTTGTACAGCAAAAGAAACCATCAAGAGAGTGAGGAGACAACCCACAGAATGGAAAAAAAATCTGCAAATTATGTATCTGACAAATGTCTAACATCCAGGATCTACAAGGAACTCAAATGAAGTGAAAGGAAAAAAACAAACAACCCCATTAAAAAGTGGGCAAAGGACATGAATTGACACTTTTCAAAAGAAGACATACAAGCAGCCAACAGACACATGAAAAAATGTTCAGCCTCACTAATCATGAGAGAAATGCAAATCAAAACTACAATGAGAAACCGCCTAACTCAAGTAAGGATGGCCATCTTTAATCAAAAAACAACAGATGCTGTCAAGGGTGGGGAGAAAAGGGAGCACTTCTACACTGTTGGTGGGAGTGCACACCACTTCAGGAAAGGAGTGTGGCGATTTCTAACTAAAAACTGACCTTCCATATGATTCGGCAATCCTTCTCCTGGGAATATACCTGGAGAAACATAAGTTGTTCTACAAAACAAACACCTGCACGTGCATATTCATAGCTGCACTATTCACAATAGCAAAAACATGGAACTAACCCTACTGTTCATCAAAAGTGGCCTGGATAAAGAAAATGCGGTACATATACATGATAGAGCAGTATGCAGCCATAAAGTACCAAATCATGGACGTCACAGCAAATTGGTTGGAGTTGAAGATCATCATACTTAGTGATCTGTCACAGAAACAAAAACTGAATTCCACACATATTCTCACTCAAAAAATGGGACCTGAATAGTAATTACATTAGTATAAAGGAGGGATTGGCAGTTGCTGGGCACTACTAGGGGAGGGAGGGGGCACACATGACAACACAAAAGGTGCCTGGTCTGATACCGGGGAAGTGAGGGCAGTCGGAGGCCCAAACTTTACCTGCATGCAACCTACTTGTGTAGTTAATCCTTACTTGTACTCCCCATCTCTATAATAAAATAAAATGTTTTAAAAAGAGTTATTATCAAACCAAAAAAATGCATCCAATGTATAATGTCCTCATTTGATAGGTGAGTCTTTGATTGGATTTAGTGTTTCAAGTGTCTGTTCAAGTGAATTTGTGTGTGTGTGTGTGTGTGTGTGTGTGTGTGTGTGTGTGTTGGAGTCTCACTCTGTCGCCCAGACTGGAGTGCAGTGACCGCTCCCGGCCACCGCAGCATCGACCTTCTGGGCTCCGGTGATCCTTCCGCCTCAGCCTTCCAAGTAGCTGGAACGACAGGCGTGCGCTACTACGCCCGGGTAATTTTTTTATTTATTGTAGAGATGAGGTCTCGTCAAAGCCCAGGAGGATCTCAAACCCGCGGGTTCGGGCAGTCCACTCACCTCAGCCTCCCAAAGCTCGAGATTACAGGCTGAGCCACCGAGCCCGGCTGTGAATTTTATCTTTTTCTTTCTTCCCTACACTCTTCTTCCCCATTTATATCATTTGGACTTATCTGCGTGGTTTTACCTTTTCTCTCCATTCATGCATTATTTCTTGTTCATAAAAGTGGGGTTTAAGCACCAGAATTTAAGATAAAAATTGGGTGCAGCCTTTTGTCTAATAGGAATAGTAGATAAAAACTTTTAATGTGGAGGTTTGAAAGTCGGAAGGCCACTCAGGGTGCTCTGATTCTGGGACCCAAGCATTTTCTCCTCTAAACCAAAGGATTATTGAGGCTGCCAGGTGGTCAAGATTGCTTTGTAGCACCCTACTTTGAGGTTTAGAGATAAAGCCTCATTGAATAATAAAGGCTATTCTTTTCTGTGCCTCATATGCATCTCCTTTGGGAAGGTAATAAGGAAGATTTTGCTGGACCAAAAAGGATTGGAGTAATTTTAGGTTTAGATGTATACAGATATATAAACACATATTACCGTCAACTAAGAAGAGACGAAAGACCAGACTGCAATACAGTTAAGACAAGGTGTTTATTAGGGTCTTAGAAATTGCCATTCAGAAAACACAGATTGGGCTAGAAGCCAAACTATGTTCAGAAGGGTGGGAGGGCAGTGGGGTTTTTTTTTTTTTTTTAAAGGAAGCTAAGGGTGATTAAACAAGTTGTTTTGAAATAATTATCATCAGTGGAGGTGGCTAGCTTAGTATATGCGACCATTGTTCATGGTTGTCGCTCTTCAGGAGTTCGCAGCTCTGGAGAAATTCAGTTGTTTTTCAGGATGTTCTGGTCATTGCAGTTTGGCTTAGTTGAAAGGGTCACAGCAAGTTCCTGTT
Source organism: Carlito syrichta (assembly GCF_000164805.1). Lineage (NCBI taxonomy): Eukaryota > Metazoa > Chordata > Mammalia > Primates > Tarsiidae > Carlito > Carlito syrichta. The sequence continues at coordinate 188,509 of NW_007253117.1, forward strand.
TTATTTTTTTCTTTTTGCAGGTCATTCAGGCAGTTCTTAGAATATCTTCCTGATTCCACTTTAGAGCTCTAAATCAGGATCACATCATTTTGTATATTACATTTCACATTATACATACACAATATAATACAAGAGGGGACCCCAAAAGACTGGAATTATCTTTTGGAGGGTGGGCCCCTTGTAGTACACTCAGAATTTGTTCCTCCAGATCAAGTGGTCAACCAAAGTTTTGATCTGGGAATTTTGAGAAGATTGCATCACAGTTTGCAAAAGAAACATCCTGAGTTGTAGCTAACAGGTGACTGGTTCTTCCACCATGACAACGCACCTGCCCACACTATGCTGAGTATTCAGCAGTTTTTTTTTTTTACCAAAAATGGCATGCTTCTAGTGCCTCATCCTCCCTATTCACCCAATCTCTCCCCAAGTGATTTTTTTGTTTCCTTGAGTGAAAAAAAGTCCTCAAAGGGAAATGTTTTGCCAATGTGAAAGAGGTGAAACAAAAAATGGCAGAAGCACTAAAAGGCATCAAAGTTGATGAGTTCAAAAACTGGAGCAGTAGAAAAAGCATCTTGATAGGTGTACTGCATGAAACAAAAAGTAGTTTGAAGGTGACTGAAGTTTAAACATGTAAGAATAAATTACATGATATTTATAAATAAATTCCAGGTTTTTTGGGTCTCCCTTCGTATATACATGCTTTCTTTCTGTTGGTGTTTTTCAAATTGCAACATATTTTAGAGCAAAGTTTAGGAAATTTTCTTGCCAAGGACCAGATAGTAAATATTTTTATAGTAAATATTTCCAGGTCACATACAGTTTCAACTACCTAACTCTCATTATAGCTCCAAAGCAACCACAAACAACATGTAAACAAATGGACATGGTTATGTTCTAATTAAATTTTATTTATGAGAAATAAAATGAGAAATTTATAAAATTTTCATGTCACAAAATATTCTTTCATCTTTTGATTTTTTTCAACTATGTAAAAACCATTGAGTTCATGTACTATATAAAAACAGCCATAGTTTGCTGATCTGTTTCAGATTCATGAGATGAAATTAAATTTGAGCCATCTAAACACTGAAGATATTTTAGATTTGTAGAACAGCTAATGCTTGCAATTCACGTATCCTAATTACTTTGAAGTGCTAAAATAATCACTAGGTGGCTTTATACTTCGTTTTTCCTCTGTTTGTAACAGCATTTCACCTATTCTTGGTCATTGCCATGTGTTCAGCACTAGATGGCACCAACTACTGACGATGTGGTGTTTATTTTTTAGTCTTTTGAAATTAATATACCTAAACATAGAAATGATTATTTCCCCATGTGGTGATATACACATAATTAATCTCTGTTTTTATTACCAGAAGACTACATAATTGCTTTAAGGTCAACCTAGAAAGGGAAACTTACCTATTTGCCCAATCATGAGGAACATTTTTGTATGATCATAGATTAAAACAATGCTTTTAGCCAACAGAAGCTTAACTGTTAGGAACTAAATAAAATGAATCTGACACATTGAAATAATTCCCAAGTATCTAATTCTAAAAAATGTTTTGTAAAATAGGTACACATGAAATAATCTAAAAATGTAAAACTAAAGTTGACTTCACTTCTTCTACATATAGTGGAATAGAATTGTTATTTCTGAAATCTAAGCAAATGACACATTAATACACCCTCAGTGAAGTAAAATCAATCCCATAGGTCATTACTTCACTTTGTGGGCTAAAATTGCTTTCTCATTTTATTATTAATAACATTGGATTGGAGACTTCTAAATCTATTACTGTAGAGGTAGGACTTTATTTCTTGTACTAGCTTGCTAGCTTTCAAAATGCAGAGCTGTAAGTACCAGCCACTTTGAATAGATCTTTTTCTAAATTAAAAGAGATTGAGCTCAGTCATTAACTTGCCACAAAGGCAAACTTTCAAAATTTACAAGTTATATAAAAGTTCTGAGGTAATATGCAGATCAGTAGATTCCTGGAACATTTAAAAATGAATTTTTTTAGCAAAAGTTGGCTTTATAATTGGCTCATTCCACCTTCTTTATCACCTTCTTAATTAAGATCCACTAAAACTAAAAAAAAAAAAAGAAAGAAAAGAAATAAGGAAATACACTTCCATCATTTTATTTCACTGCAAATTCATACTATTTTTTTCCCCACATGCTGTTTCCAAAATGTCATGAGATTAGAAGGCTGTTGTTTTTACTCAATTTTAAGTGTTTCTGTGTGTGGGAAATGAATTACATTATGTGTATGCATACTCAGTACATTTTTGAGAAAAAGAATACTAAAAATAGCTCATCAATCAACATGTTTAAAATCGAATAAAAATGTTTTCAGTGTGATGCAATTCATTGCAGCAGGGTTGAACAAAGCATATGTAGTTATCTCTCTCTCTTCATTCATTTTCACTTCCAAATAAAATGAGCTTTGCTTTGATCTTTTTTAAAATTCATGTGTACATGAAATCAAGTTTACATGATGCAATTTATACATTCTAAAACTGGTAGAATGCTGCTGTCATCTCAATACAGTGTCTATTTTCTGCTGTAACTATATATCGACAGAATAGTAAAAGCTATATATTATCCTTGATATAGAACCTTTACTGGTGCCAGCTTTGTTTTGCATAGAACATAATTACCCCACTCCTTATTCTTTCTCTTAATACTCCTTTGAGTAAGAGACCTGAACATATTATTTTGATGAGTCAGGACATTTTGTTCTACTGGGAAACGAACTGCTTTTTCGCTGAGATTTTTAACTGACGTTTTGTGAGAAGTATACTAAAAACAAAAACAAGGCACAGGCATATAAGAATAGGAACAACAGACAATAGGGACTCCTAAAGAGGGTAAGGAGGAAGGGGAGCAAGCTTTACAAAAACACCCATGGAGTACCATGCCCACCACCTGGATGACAGGCTCAATAGAAACCTAAACCTCATCATCACACAATATACCGATGCAGGAAATCTGCACATGTACTCCTTGAATCTAATTTTTAAAAGTAACAATGTTTGTGCTTTAAATTTCACTTTCTTAGTTTATTTGTATGTCTTTAATTGAAATTAAATTTTGTGTAATTTCCATTATGCATTCTACTTTTATTAAAAAGTATGCAGAATTATTTGTCTAATTTTTTAGATATTTGTAATAGTGTTTTGTGGATATTACCTTTTTGTCTTGGTTTTCTAATTTTATGTTGCCATATTTGGTTTTGTATAGTAGTTATAGGAAATTTGTGTTTTTATTTATGTTTTTGTAATGTTCTGAGTGCTTGAAAATAAAGTTTATTTTATTTCCCTCAATTTTGGTGTATAGATAATAGATGCATTAACATAAAGCTTGTGTTGGATTATCTGCATTCTTAATTCAATTATTTGAACTGCTGGCTTCTGAGAGATATGTGTTATCTTTTTCCACTTTAAATTTCTTCTTATAGTTCCACCAAATTTAACTTGAATGAAAGAGCTTCCTAGCACTGATAAAGAACTTTGGCAAAGTCTCAGGGTATAAAATAAATGTGCAAAAGACAATCACATTTCTTTATACCAATAATAAACAAACAGAAACCCAAATAAAAAGCACAGTCCCATTCACAATAGCCACACACACACACACACACAAATGAAATACCTTGGCATCTTCCTAACCGGAGACGTGAAAGACCTTTACAATGAAAACTACAAAACAATGCTCAAAGAAACCAAAGATGACATAAACAAGTGGAAAAGTATCCTATGCTCATGGATTGGAAGAATCAACATTGTGAAGATGTTCATCTTACCTAAGGCAATCTACAGATTTAATGCAATACCCATTAAATTACCAGCAACATTCTTCTCAGAGCTAGAAAAAACAATACAGGAATTCATATGGAAACACAAACAACCAAGAATAGCCAGAACAATCCTCAGCAAAAAAACAAAACAAACAAACAAAAAAAACAAAGCAGGAGGTATCACATTACCAGACTTCAAACTTTACTATAAAGCTACAATCATCAAAACAGCTTGGTATTGGTACAGGAACAGGCATATAGACCAATGGAATAGAATTGAGATTCCAGAAGCAAAACTTCAATTTCTCAACCAACTCATCTTCGACAAAGCCTCCACCACCTACCATTGGGGGAAAGGAGAACCTATTCAGTAAATGGTGCTGGGAAAACTGGCTGACCACATGCAGAAGACTCAAACAAGTCCCCTATCTATCCCCATACACAAAAATTAACTCCAAATGGATCAGAGACCTAAATGTAAGACCTCAAACCATAAGAACCTTAGAAAATGTAGGACACACCCTTATGGAAATTGGAACTAACCTCTAATTCCTGGACAAAACCTGAAATGCATGCGCCATAAGAGATAAGGTAGACAAATGGGACCTTTTTAAACTGACAAGCTTCTGCAAAGCCAAAGAAACCATCAAGAGAGCAGGGAGACAGCCCACAGACTGGGAAAAAGTATTTGCCAACTCCATGTTGGACAAAGGCCTAACATTTTGGATCTACAAGGAACTCAAACGTGCTGAAAAGAAAGAAGCAAACAACCCCATTACAAGTGGGCAAAAGATATGAAGAGACACTTCTCAAAAGAAGACATACAAATGGCCAACAGACACATGAAGAAATGTTCAATTTCACAAATCATCAAGGAGATGCAAATTAAAACTACACTGAGATACCATCTAACTCCAGTCAGATTGACCATTATCAATAACTCAAAAAATAACAGATACTGGAGAGGATGTGGTGTAAAGGGAACACTTCTACATTGTTGGTGAGAGTGTAAACTAGTACAACTTTTGTGGAAAGCAGTGTGGTGATTCCTAAAAGCTCTAAATATCGACCTCCCATATGACCCTGCAATCCCCCTACTGGGAATATACCCTGAAGAACTCAAATCACTCTATAAAAAAGATACCTGCACACATATGTTTATCGCAGCATTGTTCACAATAGCAAGAACCTGGAACCAACCATGCTGTCCATCAAAAGAGGACTGGATTTTAAAAATGTGGTACATATACACAATGGAATACTATGCG
>NW_007253117.1:193620-250534 GCF_000164805.1 Carlito syrichta
ATAATACTGAGTGATCTCTCACAGAAACAAAGATCTGAGTATCACATGCTCTCACTCACAAGTGGATCTTGAACATCTATTGTAATACTATAAGAAAAGGATTGACAGTGGCCGGAAACTATGGGGGGGGGTGCAGGGAAGGGAAGGGAGGTGGGATTAATGGTAGTCAATATTTGTCTGGGGACGGGGGGACACCCCTTATGAACAAGGATGCCTGAACGATGCATATTTGTATACCTAACCCTTAACTGTACCCCACACTTCTAAAATAAAAAATATGTTTAAAAAAATTAGAATAAAAGGTTTCACTCACTAGGAGTGTTGGCTCATGCCTGTAATTCCAGAACTTTGGGAGGTGGAAATGAGAGGATTGCCTGAGCCCAGGGGTTTGAGACCTGCCTGGGCAGCTTGGCGAGACCTCGTCTCTACAGTAAAGTTTAAAAAATTAGCTGGGCGTGGTGGTGCATGCCTTTGATGCCAGCTACTTAGAAGACTAAGGTGGAAAGATCGCCTGAGCCCAGCAGTAGATGCTGGGGTGGTGGTGAGCGTGCCACTGCATTCCAGCCTGGGCGACAGAGTGAGATTCCAACTCAAAAAAAACGGGGTTTACTTACAACTGCCTCAGACAACAAAAGTGCTTCAAATTCTGTATAACCTTAGCACATATAGTTACTGTTTTTCCATCCTTCTAGTTAGCGTTTACTCCCCTTATCTTGCTAGTAGTCCATGCTCAACTTAAGTTAGATATGCTACTACAGTCATCAATAGTTGTTTTGCTCTGAGAGTGCAAAAAACCTCAACTGTTTAGCTTCTCAGAGATTTCATCAATCAAAAACGTTTATCGGACTCAGACCCTGACCACCTATCAACTCTTCATCCTCTGCTTTGTACATGTTCAATTTCTGAAATATAGCTCACTTAGAAATGGGGAGGGCGGATATTTTCTCAGTGGTTGCATATGGATATCTAACCTCTAGCTACTTAGGTAGGATGTCCTACTCTAAGTAGGGTTACCTTTGGCTAAGGATGGGGGTGAGAGAGGTTATATCAATACATCTTGCTTTCCACTTTTGAAACTCTTGGTCTTATATATCTCAAGCTTTTTGGCACTTGTTCTGACCTGGCTGTTGTTATGACAACCATCTCGGCATGAACTCTGACCAGCTTCACATAGGCACAGATTAACAGGAATTTTCTTCTTGTTACACTTCTCTAAGGCATCTCTCTTTGACGCTAAGACATAGATGTTGCCTGCTTAGTTCCAATATAAATATAGTCCAGAGCATAGTGGAGCAAACCTTGGAGCAGTGAGTACAGTGAGGTTGGAACCAGCAAGTACAGTCTCCTATCCTTCTTCTGGATAGATTGCCCTGAGATTCATTTGTTGATATGGTATTTTGAAAGCTGGTCCCATGAGATGGCTCAATCAGTAGTGGTTGATATCAAGCATTTGGCCAACCAGAAATACTTGATATCAAACACTAGGCCAGCCATCACCTGACAAAGCATTTGCTACATTAATTTATATTTATTTCCTTTTCTTCTTTACTTCACTATGTCCCCTTCTCTCACTACTGCCTCCTAGGGTTGCAATAACTATTAAAGTAGTAGTACTAAACATTTGAGACACCTGGGCTTTCTGAAGAATCCACAGTAAGAGATGAGTAAAGAAGTATATTGCAGAACTCTATTTTCCTCTCTCTGTAGCTATAAGGATCGTGGTATATTTTACACAAAATTGATGTGTTTGCTAATATTACCACTAATACATCCAGCCCTAAACTGCACAAATCTACAAGGACAGCGTGGATCACAATAACAAATCAATAATGAATAAGAAGATTGAATTAGCAACGAAAAACCTCTCATCAAAGAAAAGCCCAAGATGAAATGAATTCAGAACTGAGTTTTATCAAGTATTTTAAAATGAACTAATGCCATTTCTTTTCATTTTTTTAAAAAAAGAAATACTTCCAAACTCATTTTATGAAGCCAGCATTATGTCAACACCAAAGCAGACAAGTAAGTTACAAGAAAGGGAAATTATAGGTCAATATTTCTGATGAACATAGATGCAAAAATTCTCAACAAAAATAATAGTAAACCATATTCAACAGTACATTAAAGGGATCTGTCACCATCACCAAATGGTATTTATTCCTGGGATGCAAGGATAGCTCAACATGCAAATCAATAAATGTGATTCATCATATTAATGTAATGAGGGACAAAGCAATATGGTCATTGCAATAGATGCAGAAAATGCACTTACAAAATTCAACATATTTTTATGATAAAAAATCTATCAGCAAAATAGGTATGAAAGTAATATTTCTCAACACAATAAAGGGTATATATGACAAACCCATAACCAACATCATGCTTATTGGTGAAATGTTGAGAGTTTTTCCTCTAGGATTCAGAGCAAAGCAAGGATGCCCACTCATACCATGCCTAGTCAGCATAGTACTAAAAGTTCAAACCAGAGAAATTAGGCAAGGAAAATAAATAAAATATATATAAATAGGAAGAGAGGAAGTTAAATTATCTGTTTTCTGATGACATGGTCTTATATAGAAAAAGCCTAAAGATCCCATCAAGAAAACTGTTAGAACTGATAAGTGAATTCAGCAATTTTTTTTTACTGACTCAGTGGTGTTTCTGTACACTAACAGCACACTATCTGAATAAGACATTAAGAAAAAATTCTCATTTGCAATTGCTTCAAAAATATTTAGGAATATATTTAGATCACAATATTACTTGCTTTGATCTTGCTTAGCTCCTTTTATAACATATTCACATTGTTGAATTATGATAAAAGGATGAGAAAGACACATGACTCTTGCATAAAAGTGTCCTGTAGTGAAAACTAAGGTTCATAGGTTGAGAGTGACCTCAAAGAGTCTTTCCATCTCACTAGGATGTATCTCTTCTGCCCAGCAAAAGTTTTTGAGTTGATTCTGTTCAGCCTGGCTCACATCAATATGCAACAGCCTTTTTCATTCACATTTAGTCCTCAAGGTGACTGTGGTTCCATGCTACATATCAGGGCTAATGAGTGCTTTTAGACATTGAGGCTTATCCTGACAGGCTAAGTTTAATGGAGATTAAGCAAATCTAGAGCTGACCTTGGTATCACACCTGCTGAACACACAAAAAGAAATGAACTGTCTGGTGTCAAAAACAGTTAAGACAACTAAGTCATTCCTCAGGTTGATGGTCTCTACTAGTCTCTGTTCCTGTCAATTGTTCATTTCAAGTTGGGTTCTGTTACTTTAAATTCTAATCCCTCACAGACCTTTCTTACTTTTCAAACTTCCCGTATCACGTTTCCCACAAATCAGAGAATATTTTTTCTACTGATCATAACTTCTCCTAAATATATGGCCTCAGAATATAAATTATTCCTATTCCTCTGGTCTTAGATATTCAAAATTCAAAAACCAAAGTTTGGTATTTAAAAATATTTTTGATAGATGAAATTGCATTTATCATCTACACCATGATATTTTGAAATATATACATCATGAAATAATTAAATCTACTAATTAACAAATGCATTACTTCACATTGTTATCATTTGGTGCTGCATTCCAATGTTTATTGTAGTGCTGTTTATAATAACCATGATACAGAATCAATATGAAATATATGCACAATGGAATACAATTCAGTCTGAAAAAGGAAAGAAATTCTGTTACTTGTGACAACGTGGATGAAACTGGAGGACATTATGTTAAGTGAACTAAACTAAAATTTAATTTTTTTATGTCCCACTCTCTCTGTTCCTGCTGAGTTATGCACAATGGCCAAGTCAGAGTTTCAACTGAATAAGTAATGATCAATGGACAAAAAGGAATATTCAGAAGAAGACAAATTTGTTTAATTCTTTAAAGAGCATACTGCCATATTTCTAGTGTTGATTGGATTCTGTTTCTTTTTTCATTATCTGTTCTCCCCTTCACTTCTTCCTTCTTCCACTACCTACAAAATCAGGTACTTTGAAGAATGAAAATACTTTTTAGTCTTTATCAAGATGAAGATACACCACTTGATCAGAAGAAATTGTAAAGTTTCAAGATATTGAAGCTATTTAGAATCAGTTTATATGAATGGTTTTCTAAAATTCTGTACAGATCTATGGAGAAATGACCCCAGAGAATTTGCAATCACAGTCTTAGAAGGAAGATATGCAGTAGTATCTTTTAATTGCATGTTACATTGACTGTGAAGAAAAATTATTCTTATATATGGTACTGAATGCAATTATGAAAAGATTCAAATGTATTATGATCCAAACAATTTAACTAACCTCTTTTATGGTATTATTGGAATCACATAATGTCTACACTCCGAATTCCTTTACAGTACTAAGACTACCATCATCCTGCTTTACACATTTTTTTTTAATTTGCTGAATTTACAATTTTATTTTATTTGAAGAGATGGAGTCTTGCTATGCTGCCCAGACCACTCTTGAACTCCTGGTCTCAAGCAAGTGCTGGAATTACAGAAGTGAACCACAGTTCCTGATCAGAAAGTAATTAGGAGATAAAGCATCCCTTCTACCGGTATTTGTAGTAATTTAATTTCATATTCTGAAATTGTCACATTTATAGTTGAGACATAAAATGTATAATTTAAGTTAGCTTATTAAAATAGTTCAATTTTTGTTTTCTGTTAGGAAAGATTACACTTAAGTGCTTATAAAAATGCTACTATCACAGAAAGTGTTATGTCTCTAAATATGTATTACCTTCCCAATAATCCCAGACTGAGTAAATTCCAAAGCACTTTAGGTAGATTATTATTTGTAAAGAATCAAATAAGTATTCAATTACAAACAAACACATATTCTTAATGTGTTATGATTAGTTCAGACAAAAATTTTGAATTCTTCTACTTTAATGAAGTATTGAATTTTGATTAGTTTGAATAAAAATAAACTTTGAATTCTTCTACATTAATGAATTATTGAATTTTAGATTTTGAGAGTTTTTCTAACCAAATATTTAAAAGCACTTTAAATTAGGTATATATATTATTTATACACAAATAACAATTTGATTGTAGATGGTACAAAATAAAATTCCTTAAATAACACCATGTGAAGATGGCAACAATTAAAGACAGCACATATTGTAGACCCACTTTATTAATAAGAAGGAGACATTTTATCTACATTTTGTCTTAAATGAAAAACAGTATTTATATTTGTGTTTTATTCTGCTTGAAAATATATAATTTTCTCACTGCTTGTTTTATGTTTTCATAAAAAAATTCTTTAAAAAATATATTCATGTATGTGTATTTAGCTCATATTTCATTTGTAGTCAGAAAACAACAATGACATTGCCATTCTGTATTTGAAAGCATTGAGGTATTCTGATGTTAGAGTTCTTTCACAGTGTGTTGGTAGCAGACCAGAATTAAAATTGGTTCCTCTAAATCCTTCTCAAAAGCTTAGTAATTTAGTGATCCGGTTACTAACTATACATATTATTTCCACTCCCAGTATAAAATAAAAAAAAAAAGCAGCATATGCTTCTGAAACAAAATACTGTGAACACATAACAGTTGTTCTCTTTGACATTGTTATCAAAAATAGTATCTTTCCAGTCAACAAAGTCAGAAATAACAAAATGATGGTAGTTATGAATTATCTGAAAGACAATTAAATAAACACTCTGTGGAAATAAACAGTTTGCTGCTGCCACCCCACCCCTCTCACGTGTCTATCATTCCATTTTAATGAATTTAGATTTGGACTCTAACAATGATATTGCAAAGCCCGTGCCACCACTAGTCAACTAAAATGTCTTCCTCCCTATCTCAGTTTCCTGGTACCAACATTTGTTTAATTTATAGCCTTGTGAAATCAGTAAATTTTCCATGTGTATTCACTTGGATAAAGCTGAGGTAATTGCATTTTAAAAAGTTTTTTTTTCTTCTGAGTGCATATGTCCTAAGAGCCTTTTTAGACACACTGTAGGGGACTAAGTAACAGCAGATATATAAATAAACACATTAGGTTATATAAAAATAGAATTAAATTGATATTCTCTGTATAAGGGGAAATTTAAAAAGAAAATTTTGAAACGTAAAGCAATAATAAATAATAATTGTTCAATATGAAAGAAAGCAAAGATATTTTCTCAGACCCAGAACATTGACAAGGCACTCAATTGTAATAATTGGCAGTGATGTTGGGCAAAAATAGAGAGAGAGCTTTGTGGAAATTGTGACTCTATTGGAACTGAAGCTCAGGTTCTTATAGATACATATCATTTAGAAACGTGTTTATTGCTGTGATGCCTCTCTAAACAAAAGCAATGAAACATCTGGCAATGCTTAATACCACATCGCATCTGCTGTCATCCTAGTCTACATTTAAAAAAGTAATGTCCAGTTCACAGGAAGAACCGATAGGAAGCAACTTCTCTGTATTTATCTCAGGTATAGGCTGAGAAAAGAAACCTAGAACAATGACTTAAAGTATGTTACTCTTTTGATTTATGTGATCATATTTAAGTTGTATATTAGTGGAAAATGCAAAAGTTTGCTATTATTTCATGTAGAATATTTAATATTACACTTATTAGCCAAGAGTAAAGATAATTCCAAAACACACCAGTTTCATTGTTTCCAAAATTTTAAGGCTCTTATAAATAAAATAATCTGATTTGGTTTGTTTTGTTTTGGCAGAAGGTAATAAAGATTTGCGCTCACTAGCTGTATGATCCAGTGCCACATCAAGTGCCAGTGGTCTTTTAAATTTGTTTTTTGCTTTGTCTTTTAGCATGACTTGTAATTTCTGGGTGAAATCTAAAAAATGTATGAAAATGTTGTATCAGGTAATAGGAACTGAAGTACATAGGCCTGTAGTGATATTACTCTCATTCAGAATTGGACTGTTTTTAATGGTTGCTGTACTTATAGGTCTCAGAGACTTAGAAAACCTCCAGTGTAATTGGTTTTTTGTCTCTGTTGTCTTTAGGATTTTTAAAAACTCCTCCTTAGATAAAGTCTAGGTTTTTTCAGCTCTTTCTGTTGTAACTCACTATAATTATACTAAGACTCTACTGGTGTGGTGGCAACGTGTGGAGGCAGGAACTGGTCTATCTTATGATTAATTCTCAGTATTTTAGTTAGTTTGTGTTCTTGGGTTGTGATCTTTCTAAGTGTTTCTTAATTTTCAGTCATTTTACATGAGAAAGAAATGCTAGAGGGTGCAAAAGTCAGAGAACAGTCCTTCCACTAGGTGGGATAAGTCTCTGATTAAAAGTATTTGTGCTGGAAGAGTAGCTCTCTGCTATGAGGAATCGTTACTCTTCTCCTGCCTTTGCCAGTGTCATAAAGGGATATTTTTAAAAATTTTCACTGTGAGAACTTGGCAGGATTCCTGTAGGTAAAACACATGAATTGGGGAGAGGGGCTCTAAGACTATGCCTCCCATGTGTTTTTCACTCTCACTCTAGTCTACACTCAGCCTCCAACAATTCTTCATAATTACAGTTTTAGTATTTGTACAAATTTATGGCTCCAAAGGCTTCTGCTTCAGGTAAGCAGATCTCAGCTGTTACTCTTTGGATTAACCTATTTCTCCAGATTTTCCAGTCCTCATACCGAGAAGCTAAAATACTTCTGGAAAGTTTTTCAACTACTCTGACTTTAAACTGGTTGTCTGTATGATTCAGATTTTCTGTGGTAGTTTGTCCTGTGACTTCAGTTCTCTGTTGAGTTGAAGAAAGGCTAAGAATCTTCAGTTTATTGATAGGAGAGATCGAGTCAAGCTCTTTACATGTTAGAACTGAAACTGGAAGTCCCTCCAAAGTAAGAATTAAGAAACACTTGGAAAGATCACAGCCCAAGAACATAAACTCACAGAGTTACTGAATTTCAACATTTGTGTCATTTTTTTCTAGCAGATGCCATTTAAATGATAATGCATTTTTTAAACTTTGAGAAGTAATGTATTAACATATTCTGAAACACTGTGCAAAGTTAGTCAGACTGCTGGGTGTCATAAATGTCTAAATAGCAGTTCAGCCCACTTCCATGTGATAAACATTGAATCTCAATACTCATCAACTATTAGAGAAAAATAAAAGTGTCCTTCTTTTTGTGTAATGCTTAGTGTTACATAAGCTTGTCATTGTGTGCCTGCAGATAGAAGCACATTGGCGTTTTGCTTCCTTACTTCATATGCGCTCATTCCATGATGTATTTCAAATGGCATGAAGAAAATAACAGGTGTGTGTCTACATTGTCATTTTGGTTTACTTGATCATATTTAAGTAACATATTAGCTAAAAATGCAAAATTATGTTATTATTTCATGTGGATGACTTAATGTCAAGTCACAGTATGGCAGCCTGAGCAGGCTAATATAAATGTATATAACTTTGAAACTTTGTGCAGTTCTCCATAGAGGAAGCTATGCCTTTGGGCTTTGGCTTCATGTGAGAGACAACATGATGAGAAAGACCAGATGTCATTCAGGGTATTTGAACAACGTGGCTACTTCTTGAATAAGCTTAAATGGTTTTGATCCAAAAAGGATAGTGTCTACAAAATCAGAATTCACCAAAAAATTAAACTTCTCAACATAAGTTAGATCCAAATTAATTTTTCCTTCTTTCCCTCTCATTTTTATCTTGCAAAGTTAAATTTATATTCATTTAAAACTTCAGTCCCCCAAGAAAGCTGACGAAATTGGGAAGGACCTTTGAAATCAGTGAGTACTGCATTCTTTCTCCAGCCCTCATACCAAGAAGCTAAAGTACTTCTGAAAAGTTATTCAACTATTCTGACTTCAAACTGGTTATCTGTATGATTAAAATTAAGGGCCAGTTATCACATACATAGAATAATGTAATTGTATATAATTTGCATATATCATATGATAGAAACACATATCTATAGAAATTTTACATACATAAAAATTATACACATCTATTTATATTTACATATTATATCCTATAAATTATATATCATTTATATATATATACACATACACATATGGTAGACTGAATAGTATATATATGTGTGTGTGTGTATATATATACTAAATACATTATATATATATGGTATAGATAAATAATGGCTCTCAAAAATATCCATGTCCTGATTCCAAGACCTGTGAATGCTACTTTATATGGCAAAATGAGCTTTGCAGATTTAAGTTAAATACTTGATATGAAGAGACTGTCTTGGATTACCTGGGTGGGTTTTAAGTGTGATCACAAGTGTACTATAAAAGGGAGACTGAGAGAGATTTGAATATAGACAAGGATAAAATATTTTGTTAATGGAAGCAGAGATTGAACTAATGATGCGCATTGCAGATGATGTGCATTGCACATTGCACATGCCAAGAAGCACAGGTAGCCAGGCGCAGTGGCTCATGCCTATAATCCCAGCACTTTGGGAGGCCGAGGTGAGAGGATTGTCTGAGCCCATGGGTTTGAGACCTGCCTGGGCAACTTGGCGAGACCTCATCTCTACAATAAATCAAAAAATTAGCTGGGCATGGTGGCGTGTGCCTGTGGTTCCAGCTACTTAGAAAGCTGAGGCAGAAGTATTGCCTGAGCCCAAAGGATCGCCTGAGCCCAGCAGGTTGCAGCTGCAGTAACACACTCCTGGCCAGGGTGACAAAGTGAGACTCCAACTAAAAAAAAAAAAAAAAAAACCGGTAACCACTAAAAGTTGAAAAAGGCAAGGTAACAACTGTCCCCTTACAGCCTCCAGAAGGAACCAGTCCTACCAACACCTTGACTCTAATTCAGTGAAACTGATGTCAGACTTCTGACATATAGAACTGTAAGAGACAAATTTGTCATTTGTACTGTTTAAGCCACCAAGTTTGTGACAATGTATTACAGCAGCAATAGAAAACTAATACAATACATATAGCTAAATTTTTAAGCGTCAGTTCTATGCCTTCAAATTTATGTACTGAACAATGTCATATATATAGGCACTTGTTAAATGCCAGTTACATGTGTCACCTTCAAATTTTGCAAATATATAATCTGGAAACAAGAGTTATGTGGTTTATATTTCGAATATCATGTGGTGTTTATTAATTTAAACAAATTTAGACTTATGAAAAAGTAAAAATTATCATGATGGACAACATATGCAAATTAATATGGTGTCTTAGGATTTCAGCATGGTCAATATTCAATATACTATTTTCTTTGCTTATCTTTACTCAGTATTTTTGTCAAATATTGCAGAAAAAAGTAATAAAAAGGTTAATTTTATTTTAATATATATTACTGCAATGTAAGCCATCTTTATCTTTTCATATTTATAATTAAAGGTCAGATTTCCACTTTCAAATTTAAATGAGAAATATGTGACTCTTTCAGGAACCATGCTCAGTACAGTTCATAAATGAAGGTCCCTATATTTGGTCTACATTAAATCCTGAAAGATACACTACTGTATGCAGAATACAAAACTTACATCAGTAATTTTAATCCTAGAAGATGAAAGTATGCAGGAAAAGTGGCAATTCATTTCATGAGATC
The DNA here is from genome assembly GCF_000164805.1 of Carlito syrichta. Taxonomy (NCBI): domain Eukaryota; kingdom Metazoa; phylum Chordata; class Mammalia; order Primates; family Tarsiidae; genus Carlito; species Carlito syrichta. Next base: position 204,162 of record NW_007253117.1, read on the forward strand.
AGAGTTTGAGCTCTGGGTTTAGGATAAATTGGTTTTGAATTCCACCTCTTCTACTTGTCATCTGTGTGGCAGGTTAAGCAAATTATTTAACCTTTCTGGACCTTAGTTACTCCATGTGAAAATAAGATAAGGACAGCAATTAGCCCTCAGACTTGCTGTACTGAGTCATTATATCCATAGTGCATGGCACTGAGTCAAGTCCTTGGTAGCCCATAGCAAGTGATAGCTACTCTTTTAACTAGTTGGAAAGTTTGGAAATCAGACTTTAAAACCAAGCATTTATAGCCACGAGTTTATAATCAAAAAGATAATTTTGAAATATCTCTTTTTTCCTGGAAAACGTATGGCAGGAAAAAAGAGAAATTTTTAAAAATCCCACACAATTTCAAACTGTCTTTTCATCAAAACTAGAAAGCCAGCTGCATATAAGTATGAGCTCCGATAAAGATGAAGTTACACAGGAAGCAGGTGGTTGTGAGTATACTGTGGGGAAAGGACTGGGTGGGCAAAGGAGTTATACGGGTTGGCAGGTATCATGCATCTCCAGCTAATAGTTGCCTCTCAAATGAAAGCATCTCACCTGAGAGGAGTCCATTGTGAGTATAACTGAGATTGAACACCTCAAGCTGGAAAAAGAAGAGACAAGGTTCAGAAAGCGTTCAGGAGCTCATAGGTGGCAGTTAGCACAATGTGCCATCAAGAAATAGTTTCAAAGAATGCATCCTGCTGGAAGAAAGAGCTGTGAAGGGAACTAGGAGAGCCAGGCTAGCAGGGGAAGTTCACTTGAACATCTATTCCTATAGATAATAGGAAAATCTATCTGGAAATAGTTTCCACAAAGCAGATGAAAATTGTAAGCTAACATCACAAAAGAAATCAAGCAACTTAAAGAAAATGAACAGAAACAAATCCTTGAAAGAACAATTATAGTTATGTAAGAATACTACAAAGTAGAAATGGAAGAAAAAAAAAAAGGTGACCAGAAAACAGGAAATGATGTCCTGAAAATAGAAAGCACAGTAAGAAATAAGAAGAAATACATGAAAAACAGTCTATGAAAATGTAAGTTTTAAGAGTTTTACAAAATAGAATTAGTGTTCTTTGTAGAAATGGTTAGCCCGGCTTGGTGACTCAGCCTGTAATCCCAGCGCTTTGGGAGCTGAGGTGAGTGGATTGCCTGAGCCCTCAGGTTCGAGACCCGCCTGGGCAACAAGAAAGAAATAGCTGATTATACATTTAGGAATAAAAATATAGAAGATGATCCTAGAACATCTGGTCATATTAGCAAAAAGGAGGTTATTAAATAATATTGAATCCTGTCAAAAAAAACCAATTAGAGAATAAGCACATCTTGCCAAAAGTGGGATATTTTGAGAATGAATTATAATTGCAATAAATGTAAAAATAAATATGTTTAAATTCATAGGTACTTAGTAACACACACAAACACACACACACACACACACACACACCATCATACTCATTGGCCAACTTTGAGGGGATGCAAAAGAATAAATTCATTATTTTGAAATAAATAAAAGAAGTAAGCATTTATCTTACCTTTCCCGCACAAACTTTACTTTATGTATTTCTTTATACTAGTGCTCTAGCTAGTAAATGAAGAAATAACAACAGAATTAGGATATCATCATTTTGTAATTTTAAATAAAATAATTGAGCAAAATAATGCTCTCCTATAACAAGGAGAGTGCACTAGATATTTTGTGCCTTCTAGCAAGAGAACACAATACCACTTACAAAGCAGTTTTGTTATCAGTGCAAAACAGGATCTAATGAAAGCTCTAGATCTAATCAACAATTTACATAAAATATAAGCAATAGGGGAGCATGTTAAACTAAACTATAAAGATGCAATTAGCCAAATCCACATTGTGTGAAATAGTACAGAGCTAATGATTCAGTGTTTTGTTTTGTTTTGCTTCTAAAAATGTAAATGGCAAGAAAATAATAGCAAGAGAGGCATTCTATTGATGAAAAGAGAGTAAAGAGAACAAAATCTATTGAAATGTATAGGCATTTTTTGGCATATGATCCGAACAAACTATAACAAAACATTTATAAACAACTTAAACATTATCTATATATATAATGACATTGAAATAATATACTTACTGTTTAAGAGTATTAATGATATTCTTGTTTTTAACGAGTTCTTTTATTTGAAGATACATTCAGAAATATTTATAGATGAAAGAATATGGTGACTGAGATCTGCTTTAAGATAATTCAGAGTGTGCAAAGGGATGGGGTATTTGTTAAGGAAGTAGATGAGTGTATAGACGAAACAATTGAGGCTCATTACATTATTTTCTGCACTTTATTTTTTAAAATTCCACAATAAATTATTAAAATAATTCTATACTAACTAAAAAAAAGAAATATTCTTGAATGATCTTTCTTGTAGAAATTTTATAGAAGCTGTCTAAGTTAAGGAAATTCTGTATATTCTTAACTTATAAAGTTTTTATTATAAAATCTTGTTGAATTTTGTAAAGAAAAGTTTCTGCTTCTGTAGAGGTGTTAATATTTTCATCTTTTAAGTCATTGATGTGGATTTTTTATGTTTATATGTCTTTTATATATTTTTCAAAGTTGAGCCATGCTTAATTCCTGAAAGAAATTTTTTTTTGCATTATGCACAAAAGTTTCACAAAACTATAGAAATTAGGCAGAAGAAAGGTTAATAAAGATTAATTTGAGCCCCCCCAATCAAAACAATACAAGAAAATAAATATAGAAAACTATAACTTAATAAAATGTTCCTAGAGTAAAATAATATTTAAATATGCTTTTGAAAGGCAACACCATATACTTGATAAAAATGATCAAGAGCAGTACATTTTAAGACATATCTTAGGGAAATCACTGAACTTTAAGATGAAGAAACAAATGCTTCTACACTGCTGGTGGGAATGCAAACTAGTGCAACCTCTTTCGAAGATAGTGTGGCGATTTCTGAAAGAACTAGAAATTGACCTTCCATATGATCCAGCAACTCCCCTATTGGGAATATACCCAGAGGAATTCAAATCATTCTACACAAAAGATACCTGCACATGCATGTTTGTTGCAGCTCTATTCACAATAGCAAAAACATGGAACCAACCATATTACCCATCGAAACTGGACTGGATAAAAAAAATGTGGTACATATACACAATGGAATATTGGCAGTAGTGGGAAACTGTCAGGGGAGGGTCGTGGGACTGGCAGTTGAGGGAAACTGCTAGGGGAGGGAGGGGCATACCTCATCAACAAGGGTACCTGCATAATCAAAGTTTGTATACCTAAACCTGAATTGTACCCCACATCTTTATAATTATAATTTTTTAAAAGATGAAGAAACAAATGCAAAGATAAAGATAGTTGGATTGGCATCATCTTTTTTCAACAGCACCATTAAGTGACAGAAGATGAAGTAAGAATATAAGATTTTTTAAAGGAAAATTTGAATCAATGACTTTGAATCCAGGCAAGCTTTCCTTCAAATGCAAAGATCATAGACAAAGAATTTTAAGAATTCAAGAACGAAGGTGGCACCATTTCTATGACCCTCACCTGAAGAGTAACCTAGAGAATGTACTTTATCCAACAAATGATGGTTAGAAAAATATTGGCCAAAGTCTATTGATAAGCATATATAACTATATATCAAAAATTAAAACAACATTATTGAAACAGTATGGAAAAAAGTCAAAATAAGATATAGTACAATTTTTTAAAATGAGATAAAAAAGAAGTAGAATAATCTTAAAAATAACTTCATGTGTAAGAGCTATAAATCAAGCTACAACATTGTGATTCCAAATTAAATAAACTGTGTATAACCCCAGAAGAATCATAGAATTCTGTAGTAGTACATCTGATAAGTAGTAATATATTAAAAACATTAAATGTGGGCATTCACCAATGTGGTCACTGAAAAATACAATTTGAAGCAGTGATTTTAAGTAAATATATGGAAAACCATGTGCTATTATGGCTTTTTCATTAATTATGTTTTTAGCTTTCAATTAGTGAATTTTTGGCAGACCATAAAGGTACAGTGCCACCTTCATTACATCATATCAAAGGTAAATACTGTCTACATGATTTATCACTGTTGGTGTTGTCCTTAATCGCCTGGCTGAGGTTGTTTTTGTCAGATTCACCCACTGGAAAGTTTTTCCCTTTTTGTCATCACTCTTTGGAAGGAAGAGACTATGTGGGAGTTATGCTCCACTTCTCTAAGACCAGAATATCTGCATAGATTATTTGCCTGGAAGATTTATCTTTTATCCCCAAGTTTGGTATTTATATTCAATCACTCATTTGTATTAGTATGAACTCCTGAACATTCATTTTATGCTTTGGTTTATAATCCAGTTGCTCACAATGTTTCTCCTTTGGTCATTATGAGCTCTTTCAGTTAACTTCATTTTGACCTGCTCCCATTAGGGGTGTGTGTGTGTGTGTGTGTGTGTGTGTGTGTGTGTGTGTGTGTATGTGTGTGTGTATGTGTTGAGCTCTTCCTTGCTTACTAGCACTATGATATGCTTCAGACTTTTCCTGTATATTTTACACTTCAGTCCTAGACCCATTTCTCTAAGGAACCTTGGTTCTTTTTATGGGAGCATGATATTAGAAACCAATATCTAGGCTCTTGATGTATGCATTGCAACTAGGGTATAGTTACTTGTATGATCTCTCCAGATCCCAGCCCTTCTCCTGCATTAGCTTCAACCACTGAGAATTTGGTGGTCTCCCAATGGGCTCTTGTGGTGGGACTCATCCTGGACATACACTGTTCCACATAGAGATGCAATGCAAATGCCATCTGTTTCCACTTACATGGTAAATAAAAAAGAAGAGTGGGTCTGGTGGGGCAAATGAAGAATATACAATACAGTGGCACAAGAATAATAAAGGAGTGTCTTCCCCCTGCTAAATTCTGGATGAAAATATGTGTCCTGTTAGGGAAATAGCAAGCAGCTCAGTTGGAGAATACCTCATAGGTTTCATAAAGGAAAATAGTGTCCATTCTATTATACGAAAACCATCTCTTTCATTACCTTATTTTCATACAAGAAAGATTAATTTTTAAGCAACACTTACTGTCTTCTTTCTTGCTCTCTGGGCCTCAACTAGAGTTTTGTTATTTTATTTTGTTTTTTGGGTTTTTTTTGGGGGGGGCAGTGCTTACTAACAGCTTTGCAAGTTGTTTTGTAAAACTGCTGTAGCTTCTGAAACAAAATGGACTACACTTGAGTAATATGCATCTCCAAGGTTACTGCTATTCAAATTGAAAGGTGGCTTTCTCCCTCAGGATTAGTAATATCCAAAAAAAAACCTATTTGTTTAGATATTAGTAATATCCAAATGAATCTCAAAATAAAGGTCATTTAATTTTCTAGCCCATTTACCAAATAACATCTCATCTCCCCTGTTATTAGCATTCAAATTTCTTAATAGGCATTGAGATTACAAACTCCTTAGAGCAACATCCACTAATCAGGCGACCATGCTCTGTGTCCTAAGAGGCTGACTTTGATGGACTATATCAATTGTACTTCTTTGCATTTCTGGCTTCTGGTTGGATTTAAATGAAGTGAGACACCATTAGATCAGGGTGTATATTCATCTGAGAATGCTGAGAATATTCATTGAGTTATTGAAGTCTTGATTTCTTTTCATTCTCATTTTATTAGTTTCAAGGACATATTCACTGATAATTGCTTTGGATTTGTAGGACCCACATTTATATGCTTTCCCATTTATTCATATGACACAGTACTTTCTTCCTTCTGTTCATTATTTTTCCATGTACCTAATGTTTACTGATAGTTTGTATTCTCCTTGAAAGTGAGAACCATATATTTTACATTTTTATGATCTATAGTCCTTAGAACAATATCTTACCCATGGCAGGAGAGTAATTGGTATTTATTGAAATAATGAATAAGTGGAAAACATCACATTTAAAAGATAAGATTAAATGCTTGTTTATATATGTGTGTGTGAAATATTTAGTCAGTAATAAAATATTAGATAACTTAATAACAAAGTGCTAAACAACATGATGCAGAATTCACAGAAAGAATGTTTCGTGGGAACTAGAATAGTCACATAGCATCTAAGAAAATAACAAGTCAACCTTGAGCTGCAGCTTGTGTTTGAAGAAGATTTGGCTAAGGAAAGAGTTTCTAAGTGGGAATGACATGCACGTAGCTGAAGATGATGGTTCCAAGTAAGTTAAATGTCATGGAAAAATGTGTGAGGAACAATGACAATGGCAATAAAAAGTTGGAGAAAGAGAGTCTCCCAAGTGAAACTTGTTTTGGGTTTGGAGAGTTCAAAGAACTTGGGAAATCTAGACTTGATCTTGTGTGACTGGCAAACACTCTAGACATATGGAAAAAGGGGAGGGCTAGAGTGTATTTTTCTTTCCCTTTGATGTGAGGGCCACAGGGACTGGAAGACAGAAAGAACATAATGGGTTTGAAATAATATAGGCCGCAAAGTCTCTTCCAAATAAATATAGATGAATTAAAAGAAGTAACTTTTCTTTATATCTTTCTTTTCCTGATCCCCAGGGAATAAGTAAGGGTGTGAACTAGGTTTGGATTCTAGAAACTCTGTAGTTAAATACAGGCAATAAGAATCACCCTCAGGGTCTCTACTTTTATGGAAACCTGTGCCTTCCTGTAAATCCCCGCAATCCACAACTACCTATGGACAGAGACTTTTGTAGAGAACAATTTGAAAACAAAACAAAAATTCTTAGCATTTAGAAAGAGACAAAAGGAGATTCTCTTTTGCCCAAATATCTCAATTTTATTTTAATCTAATCAATGAAATGTGGTAAGGTCGTTTCACAGAGTAAAATTGCAGTATTAAAATCATGACATTTTTCCCTCTGTTAGTTCCAGTTTTATGAGTAATGAGAGCCTAAGTGGCAAACACATTCCCTTGTTGGAGAAGAGCAAAGCATTGCAAGTTCTGAACAGGAGCAGAAGTTATAGAGCAATATATTCCACTGTGAGGGTGGGTGACATTGCAAACATAAAAAATAACAGTTATCAGAGTGAGCTCTCCACCCTAGAGAGATGTGACTGTCTTTCTTTCTGTCATGCCTACTCCCAGATTTTTATTTGGTAAGCTGAAGTCATAAGTCAGGGCCAAGATGTTCTATTACTAAACTATTTTCAGAACAGACAGCATAACCTACCTGCATACTACAATGATTGCATATATGTCTGACTGATAGGAGTCATTGAAAACACAATGCACCTGTGATTTCACAATAGCAAGGGAAGTAAATATTGCTGTTTTCCTAAGGGAAGAGATTAGAGATAAACATTTTACCAAGTCAAGCTCTGAGCATGGTTAAGTCTAGTGAAAGAGCCTTCTAGGACCACGCGGAGACTACTCTCTAAATATCTCTGAGGTCACAGAGGTTCTCTCATTCCAATTCCTGTGATATCTAGTGACAGAAGTTTATGGGCATTCAGGCAATTTAGGGAACAATCAGCCAGACATATGGGGGTGCTCATGACGAGATGCCTGCAGCTGAGGTAACACCCAACTGCGATTTTATTTCCCTCTGTTTGGATAATACAATTCATTCTGATCACACTCACTGAATAGATTGTCAAAGAAATGACCAGTTTGAAAAACACATGCTAAAAAAAAAAAAAAATCAGCATTCCTGAACTCATATTGAGATCAATGCAGCAACAAAAACATGTTTTCAAATAGCCAGAATAAAACACAGTTAAGTGGAGGAGAGATTTAGTCTTGCCAGATTGTGGCACCATCTTACATGAACATATAGAACTGTGAGAATGAGGACAGGGATGAGACTTCATTGCAAAATTATGAATTTCTGACTAATGTCCAATGTTAAACACCATTCATTCCCGCTGCAGTAACAAAATCTTTCACTACTTTTCAATTATTTCTGTTTTCCCCCCTATTCTTCCTCCTGTGCAAATTTTCCACTTGCACAAAATAAGAAGCCAAATTGGTTTCATTTTAAAATCTTACTATTAGTCAATCTATATGCCACTCAGGATATGTGTTTGGCTTGTAAATAAAGAACATCAATCGTTTTTCTTCTTAATATGGATGTGATTACTCACAACACAGGATACTCTTATTGTCATATTTCAGACAAAACCGTAATGATTATCACATAGCTGATTTCTGAAACAGAATCTGCTTCTTTGTTTTAACAGGTCACTTCTTTCATGCCAAAGTTTTTAATAGAATGGACTTTATGCAGAATTTAGGAAGAGATAGGGTTAAAAAATTCAGGGTTAACAATGATAATTCACCTCATGAATTTCGTCTATTTCTAAAACATATCCAACAGTATTAATGTAGAAAATTCCTAGAACAAAGTTTGGCTACCTGTATCTTATCTCTAACACAAGGAAAGTGATAAATGAAGCTTAACTTAGGATACCCCTCTATCATTTCTTCATTATATGAACTCCTCCACCACCTATTCATTCATTATTTTTATTTTAAACATATTTTTCCAGATGACATATAACTTTTAATTGATCCACATATGGAAAAAACATCATGCCATTCTCCCAATGGATTGCATTCTTTCCTAATTTTTCCTGTGGAAAAAATGTGGAAGAGGAAAAAGTAAAATATGGACAATTAGCAGAAATACTGATGGTCTCTAAGCTGCCACTGAAATGCTTTCTCACTTAGCTAATTCTGTATTTCAAGTTACCTGACAGAAAGTTATACATATTCTATGTAAACAGAAGCCTAGAAAAGAAAGTTACAATTTTACTGAGCTACATTTTAAAAAACTATATTTTACATTTTTGAATTATATAATCTACATTCAGTAAAACTGGTCAATGGATTCATTGAAAGCAAAACAAAAAACATGTGAAGAAAATTGTAATGTGATTTACTCCTTACTTTTTTGAAATGTGATTAAATATGACTCACTAAGAAAGAGGGTAAAAATGTGACAGGTACAGAACCATTTTTTTCCCCTTACAACATCAATTAGTCCTCACCAGGCAGTTAAAGATCACAGCTGCCTCATTTGCATCCTTGTCATCAAGGCAATGGGGGCAGAAAATGTACCAACACAAGGAAAGTTTCTACTGAGGGACTCTTGAACAAGCTTCAGTTTATTTGACTCTAACCTAGATTTTTTTTTCTCTATGAAGAACGACTAGAAAACTTTGCACAGTGACATTTTTAAATCATTAAAACTTTTTAAAAGTGACACTGATGTGCATTCATTCTGTCACTGAAGATAGCAGCTTCCTGCCATTAAAAAAATATTATTCATCTTCTCTTTTTATTTCATTTCCTTGATGCTTGAGGTAGTGCTTTCAGTTTCTGTCTACTTCTCCATTGAGAATGAACTTCAGCTGAAAACTCTGGTTTGTAATCTAAGACTCTATACCCTAGCTAGACAGATTGCTAAAAGGAGGCTAAAGGGATCAAAGAGTTCTACTCATGATTATTAGATGGGAAGGAACAACTGATTCCCAGAGCAGTACCAGAATTCCTTCAGGATGGAGTAATTAATTGAAAACAAATGACATGATGTATCAGCCTGGACAAGAGCCATTGTAAAGATAAAAATAATTATCTTGACCAAGTAGAGCTGGTACCTGTTCAGTACAGGAGAAATCCAAAACCAGACTGGAAACAGAAGGATCTTTAACTCCACAATGAGCAAGTGAGTTATTCCACATTGTGGAGGAAAAAAAAAACGCTAGAGTGAAAGATTCCCCAACATGAAAGAGGGTTGAAAAAGGATAATAAAAGGATTTCAGTCATTTTTTGTGTTCCTAGAATTTTTTTTTTTTATTTGAAGAATCACCTTAAATATTGGGAGCCAACTGTGGAGGCCCGCCTGAACATTAGGGATCCAGGTGGGCTGTGGACCCTGAGACCACTAGGATGAGTTCAGGAACTGATGGCCCATTCCCTTTTCCCTTTTTTGCTGTTTGGCACATCTCAGTAGCAGGGACTTTGATGATCTAAGCTTGAAACTTCGAGAGTCCGACAGGCATGGCTAACTCTAGGGATCCATTGTTCCCGTTTCTCACAGACTGCGGTTTCGGCTTTAAACTTAATATAGTTCAAACTCAGGTCACATTTGGGAGCCTTTAATACAGTACAAGCTTCTTTATAAGATTTAAAAGTATATTTGTAGAATTAGTATATACATACAAAGTGTTGTTTCAACTTTAATAATATAGATAATTATCTAGAGTTACTAGAAATGGCCCAGCATGAACTTTGGGCTGGGCCACATTCCTAAGGGCCCAGCACGTACTTTGGACTGGGCTGCATTCTTTTAAACCAGTTTTAGCTACAGTTAGTGTAGGGTTTTTCTACTTATTATAGAAATTGAATTTATTTTATTCATAGAAAGTATTGTAGAGTAGGTTATGCTACTTCAGTGAATTATGTTAGTTCAAGCATGATCAAACATGATATTTTGAGGTTTAATAAGAATACAGCTAACTTTAGAAATTTCGTTGTTCCCATTTTCTACTATTGTGGTTTTGGCTTTAGTACAACTTAAAGTTTATATTTGGGTTTTATTTTTAGAAGCTTTATTGCTGATGATCAGCTTTATATGTTAGAATTAGGAATTAGAAACTTTTATAGAAGTTAAAATAGATATATAGGATTTTAGAACAGCTATTTTGTTAAGAGATTATAATCAATTTTTCCTAGAAATGGCCCAGCATGATCTTTTGACTGGGCCACATTATTTAGGAACTGGTTTGGGCTATAATTAAGAGTTTCTATAGTGTAGGTAGAATTAGCGTAAAATAGAAAGGAATTAGGATTTAAGTTAGTCATCAGGTGTTATGTATGCATAAGTTTTAAAAGTTATTGATTATTAGAATATTATGACATTAGAATTGTAGTATTACTTTTGAGGAATATTAACCAAGCATGAGGAACAGTGAGATAATTTTGGGATCGTCCTTCCTCATGCTTGAGGAAACACCTGGTGGGTGGGGGACACCCCTCATCCACCTGGCTTTGTGTTCATGTAAATGTCTTGTGATTTAATTGAGATTGTCCTTCCTCATACCTAAGGAAACACCTGGTGGCTGGGGAACACCCCTCATCCACCTGGCTTTGTGTTCACGTGAAAGTCTTGTGATTTAACCTGTGAAAATTTCGGATAAAAGGATTACGGTTTGTCCCATTAAATGGCTTCTGTACTAGACAGAGTCCAGTCTCTTTCTTTCTCCCCCCTGTCTCTTTTTTTCTCTTTATTTCTCCAGAATAATCACTGATGCTGCCACACCTCCCAGGGACCCCCTAAATTTCTTTGCAGGGGCTGGCCCTCCGCACTTAAATATACATAATAACCAGATGGAAGGGAAGAAGATGGTGGCAGAGCCAGTGTGAGTGAATGAGTGTATAGAAAATTTTGAGTACATGTTTGTAAGTGCGTGTGTGAGTGACTGACTGAGTGGGGACTCAGGAGCAAGTGGCCAGGGCTCTCCTGGTGAAGCTGCTGGTGCTGCAGCTGCTCTGCTTGGACCCTAGCACTTCCTGGGGCAAAGAAGCCAAGTATCATTTTGTAAAAAAATCAGTAAAGTCCTTCCTGAGAAGAAGCTGTGGTAAGTGACAGCAGGCACCAGGTTCTGCTTCACCAATGCCCCGCCAGGCTGGACACTGCTAGAAAGGGCCGCAGAATGAGTACAGTGAGGGTGCCCAGAGGCAGAGTCCCACTGGAGAAGACAAAACAGGCAACCTGCCACCGTCTTGAAAACAAGGCAGGAAAGTGCTCTGGCTTGCTCATCATGGAGTGACAGACCCAATCTCTGTGACTGGTGGATTAACTACTCAGGGTTTGATCATGACCCAGAGGTAATATACCAAAAGCACAAATCCCAGAGGGGCAGTGCAAGTGCAAGGTCTCAGTCACCCCACTCCCTACCCCAATTCAGCCATGGGACAAATGGTGTGACCAAAACAGGACAAGTAAGACCCCCTAAGAGATCAGCAGTCTTCCCCAGTAATCCTCTGAATGTCAGACCCACATTCCTGGAGCATGACTAAGAGGGAACCTGAACATCAGCCGCAATAGGAGGACTTTACTGACTGGGATGCTGAGCCATCAGAACCTGGGGAAGAGATCATCAATCCTGCACCTCCCCATTGGAGAAGATTCCCCTAACCATATGAGAGGAAGAGGAGAGGACTGAAAACCCACCGCTTCCTCCTCCTTCCCCAATCCAAACCCTGAGGAGATTGTGAATGAGGTCACAGCTCTGCAAGTGACAGCAAAGGGGCATACCTGTGAGCAGGTGAGAGGAACAATGACAGAGCCTGCCACAAGAGGGCAGGTTTTTTTTCCCCTTAATTTTTTTTCCTTTGTGCTAGAATGTGTATTTGAGGGTTCTATCTGCATTCCCTCCATCTTATTTTTCCTTTTCTTTTTTTCTTTCTTCTTCCTTATTTTGTCTTTTGTTTTCTGTTCATGTGTGTATGTGAATGATTGAGTGTTCATCTTTCAGTTTTTTTTGGTTCTTCTCTTTTTAATTTAATGTGTGTGAATGTGTGTGTGAAGGTTCAATTTGAATTCTTTTTTATCTTTTCTTTTTTCTTCTTTTGTTTTGCGGTGGAAGTGTGTGTGTGTGTGTGTGTGTGTGTGTGTGTGTGTGTTTGTGTGTGTGTGCATGCTCTGTGTCTGTGTTTTCAGTTTTATTTTTCTTGTTGCTTTTTCCAGTTTGTTTTGGTTTTTGTGTGTGTTTGTGTGTGTGTTTGTTTTTTGCTTTGGTTTCTGCTTTTGTTTTTCTGTGCTTTTTTTGTCTGTTTTATTTCATTCTACTTTTTCTGTTCTCCTTATTGCTGTTATTGTACCCCGGACTCAGGGAGTACACACACATACCCATTGCATCATCATATAGAGTAGTGGTGGGAAGTGGTTTTCAGGGAATCCAAATCACAATCAGTGATCGTTGTGATTTGCAAGTAGTTTCTGAATCCTATCTTCCCATCCTCCACCATATTCAACTCTCAAAACTACAAAAGACAGCAAAGCTTCCCATCCACCATCCTATTTCAAAATAGAACAAATCCAGAGCCCAGATCAGAAAAGAACAGAAGACTGAGCAAACATCAGAAGGGAAAACCTCTCCCACTGACACTAAATAATGAAAAACAAGAGATCTGTCACAAATGAGGAAAACCAAAGGAAGACCACAGGCAATTTCAAGTGTACCAAAGACAAAACTCCTGAAAAATCAGATCTTGGTGCCCAGACAATGGAAGTCACCAACAACTGGCCTCAAAATATGACAGGGATTAGGGAATGGATGGAAAGAGTGAATAAGACTCAAGAAAGACAAGATGCAACATGAAAGAACTTGTAACAGAGATTTTGGCCATAAAAAATTTCACCTAATAAATAAATAACAAGATGACAAGCATGCAAAGCAGAATTAATCAAGCAGAAGAAAGAATCTCAGAACTTGAAGACCAAAACATGGAATTAATTCGATCTGTAAAAAACATAGAAGGAGAACACAGAAAGAAAGAAAAAAGCCTCCAAGAGATGTGCAACTATATCAAGAGGAAGAACCTACACCTGACTGGTATCGCAGAAGAAGAAAGAGAAATGGAGAACACATTGGAGCAAGTATTCCAGAAGATTACCAAAGAAAACTTTCCCCATCTCACCAGAGATGTGACCATCAAAACACAAGAGATACAGAGAACCCCCACAGGACATAAAATGAGAAGTTCAACTCCTAGACACATAGCAATTCACCTACACAAAGTAAGTACAAAAGAAAAAATCCTAAAGGCAGCAAGAGAGAAAGGTCAGACTACCTACTGGGGAAAACCAATCAGAATAGCAGCAGAACTATCACCAGAAACACTACAAGTTAGAAGGGACTGGAGTCAAATATTCAAAGTCCTCAAAGATAAAGAATTTCAACCAAGAATTTCATACCCAGTCAAGCTCAGCTTCTTCAGTGATGGAGAAATAAAATCCTTCCCAGACATCCAATCCCTAAGAGATTATGCAGCTTCCAGACTAGCTCTACAGGAGACACTTAAAAATTATTAAGCACAGAAGAAAGAAAAAAAAAATGACTACACACTTCCCAAGAAAACAGGAGAACACAGAATCAACAGAGAATACATTGTGACTGCAAACTTGAAAACACACACATACATCAACCCAAAAGTTAGAAGAAAACAAACAAGAAAAAACTTTATAAAAACCTCATGACAGGGTTAACAGTCACATTTCAATAATCAGCCTGAATGTGAATGAACTAAATGCACCACTGAAAAGACAGAAAGGCAAACTGGATAAAAAACCATGACCCAATAAGTTGCTGCATCTAGGAAACTCATCTCACTACGCGGGATGTGCATAGACTCAAAGTTAGAGGATAGATAAAGAATTTCCAGGTGAATGGATTGCAAAAGAAGGCAGGAGTCATGATCTTAATATCAGACAAAACAACCTTTAAGCTATCAAAAATTTAAAAATATATGAAAGGACACTACATAATGATAAAAGGTTCAATCCATCAACAAGAAATACCCACCCTAAACATATATGCACCCAACACAGGATCACCAGCATTTATAAAGCAACTACTAAGTAAACTAAAAAAAGATATTGACTCTAATACCATTATAACTGGGGATCTAAATACCCCACTAAGAAGCCTAGATAGATCATTGAAGCAAAAAGTCAACAAAGAGATCTGAAACCTCAATGTGATACTTGACCAAATGGACTTACTAGATACCTATAGAACACTCCACCCAACAACTGCAGAATATACATTCTACTCATCAACACATGGGATGTATTTCAAGATGGATTACATCCTTGGCCATAAATCAAGCATAAACAACTTTCATAATATTGAAATGCTGCCATGAACCTTCTCAGACCACCGTGGAATAAAAATAAATGTTAACATTAACAAAATTCCCCAAACTGACCAAGACATTGGCACTAACCAGCATAATGCTGAACGACTACTGGGTCAATACAGAAACCAAAACAGAAATTAAAAGATTTCTGGAAACAAAAGAAAATGAAGAAACATCTTACCAACACCTCTGGGATGCCATGAAATTCCTTCTAAGAGAGAAATTTATATCTGTATGATCACACATCAAGGAAATGGAAAGTTCACAAATTAACAGCCAAACAAATCACCTAAGGCAGCTGGAAAGACAAGACTACCAAAACTCTAATTTTAGCAGAAGAATTCACTAAAGTAAAAGAAGATCACTAAAGTAAAAGTCCAAATATGGGACATAGAAGTCAAAAGAATCCACTAAAGTAAAAGAAGATCACTAAAGTAAAAGTCCAAATATGGGACATAGAAGTCAAAAGAATCATAGAAAAAAATCAATGAAACAAAAAACGGGTTCTTCAAAAGAAAAAACAAGATTGATGGGCCCCTAGCCAGAATGACCAAGAAAAACAGAGAGAAAAGCCCAAATAAACACAATCAGAAATGCAAAAGATCAAATCACAACTCGCTCCAAAGAAATACAAAAGATTATCAGAGATTACTTTTCACATGTGTATAGAAACAAACTTGATAACCTAAATTAAATGGAGGACTTTCTGACATCACACAACCTCCCAAGCTTGAAACAAGAAGACATTGAGACACTAAATAGACCAATAACAACACAGGAAAATTGGCTCCATCATAAGAAAACTACCTACAAATAAAAGTCCTGAACCAGACGGCTTTCCAGCGGAATCCCCCCAACCCCCTCGCAGTTTCCCGCTACTGTCAATCATTTTCTTATAGTATACAATAGCTGTTCAAGTTCCACTTATGTGTGAGAACATGTGATACTCAGTTCTTTGTTTCTGTGAAAGAACACTCAGTATTATAGATTCTAAGTCCATCCAGGTTGCTGCGAAGTTCATGATTTTGTTCTTATTTATGGCTGTGTAATATTCCATTGTGTATATGTATCACATTTTTAAAATCCAGTCCTCTTTTGATGGGCAGTACAGTTGGTTCCGTGTTCTTGCTATTGTGAACAATTATTTTCTTTTTAAATGGCAATGCTTTCTTGAATTTTTTTTCAAACTGTTCACTGCTGACATATGTAAATGCCACTCATTTTTGCATGTTCATTTTGTATCCTGAAACTTTACTAAATTAATTTATTTGTTCTAACAACTTTTTGTTGGAGTATTTAAGTTCCTTTAAATATAAGATCATGTCATCTGAGAAAAAAGGATAATTTGACTCATTCTTTTCAGCATTAGATGCTAGTTCTTTCTTTCTTTTATTTTTTATTATTTTTATTTTCTATTTTTTTTTTTTTGCCTCATTGATCTAGAAAGGACTTCCAGTATTATGTTGAATAAAAGTAGTGAAAGTAGACAAATTTGTCTTGCTCCAGATCTCAGAGAAAAGGCTTTAAATTCTTCCTCATTCAGTATAATGTTAACTGTGGATTTCTTATAGATGGTTTTATTGTTTGGAGATATCTTCCTTCTATATCAGTTTGTTGAAAGTTTTTATCATGAAGAGATGTTGAATTTTACTGAATGCATTTTAAACATCTATTGAAATGATCATACTGTCTCTTGGTTTTGTTCATGTGAAGCATAAGGTTTATTGATTTGCATACATTGACCCATTCTGGCTTCCCTAGCATGAATCTCACTTGATTATGGTGAATAATCTATTTAATGTGTTGCTGAATTTGGTTTGCTAGCATCCTGTTGAAGATTTTTGCATCTCTGTTCATCAGAAATGTTGGCCTGTAGTTTCGTTTTTGGTTGTTGTGTCCTTGTTTGGTTTTGGTATGAGGGTAATACTGGTTATCTCCTGTACAATTTTTAATATCTTGAATAATATTGGGATTAGTTCTTTGCTTAATGTTTGGTAGAATTCAGCAGTGAAGTCATCAGTTTCTGGATTTTTTTGAGAGGAGGCATTTTATTATGACTTTGATCTCATTACTCATTGTTAGTGTGTTCAAGATCTGCAGGTGGGTATTCAAATGTTATCTTGGTAGGCCATATTTTTCCAGAAATGTTTCCAATTCTTTCAGGTTTTCCAATCTGTTGAAGTATAGTTGTACATAATAGTCTAATGGTTATTTGTATTTCAGTGGTATAATCTATTGTCTTTTTTGTTTCTGATTGCATTTATTTGGATCACTTCTATGCTTCTTAGTCTAGCTAAAGATTTGTCAATTTTGTTTATCATTTCTAAAAGGTAATTCTTTATTTTGTTGCTTTTTTTAGAATCAATTTTACTTATTTCTACAATGATCTTTTTTTCTAGTAATTTGGGTTTGGTATGTCCTTGATTTTCTAGTTCCTTGAGGTGCATCATTAGGTTGTTTATTTGAAATCTTTTTACTTTTTTCTTTTCTTTTCTTTTTTTTTTTTTTTGAGTCAAGTTCTCACTCTGTTGACCAGGCTAGAATGCAAATGTGTGATCATGGCTCACTGAAGTTTCAAACTTCTGGGCTCAAGAGACCCTTCACCTCAGCCTCCGGAGTAGTTGGGACTACAGGTGTGCACCACCATCCCTGGCTACTTTATTGACATTTGTAGAGACAAGGTCTCACTATGTTGCTTAAGCTAGTCTCAAACTCCTTGGCTCAAGAAATCCTCCCACCTATGCCTCCCAAAGTGTTGAGTTTACAGCCAATTGGCTGGGTTTACTGAATCCAGTCAATTTTTACTTTTTAAATGTAAGCATTTATTGCTATAAATTTTTATCTTAATATTTTTCCTGAGTCCCATTGATTTTGCTAAATTGTATTTTCATTTGTTTTAAGAAATTTCAAAATTTGGTTCTTGATTTATTCACTGACCCATTAGTCATTTAACATCCATGTGTTGTATAGTTTCTAAGGTTCTATTTGTTATTGATTTCTAGTTTTATTCCATTGTGGTCAGAAAACATACTTGATATTATTTCAACTTCCTTGAATTTGTTGAGACTTGTTTTGTGTCCTAACCTATGGTTTATTCTGGAGAATGTTCCATGAGCTGATAAGAAAACTGTGTATTCTGTAGCAGTTGGATAAAATGTTCTATAAATGTCAGTTAGGCTCATTTGGTATAGTGTGTAACTTAACTCCCATGTTTCTTTGTTGATTTTCTGTCTGGAAGTCCCCTAACATTAATGTATTGCAGTCTATATCTCACTTTAGATCTATTAATTTTTGCTTTATACATTTGGGTTCTCTGGTGTTAAGTGCATAGATATTTATAATTGGTATATCTTCTTGCTGAGTGATCCTTTTATCATCATATAGTGACCTTCTTAGTCTCTTTTTTTTTTTTACGGTCTTTGACTTATAGTCTACTTTTTCTAATGTAAATATAACTACTCCTGTTCTTTTTTTGGTTTCCGCTTGCATAGAATATCTTTATTCATCCCTTCACTTTCAGTCTGTGTGTGTCTTTGTAGGCAAAATAGATTATATGGAGCATATAATTGTGTTTTTTAAAATCCATTCAAGTACTCTCTTTTAATTAGAGGGATTTAGTATTCTTATTGGTAAGTAAGGACTAACTACTGCCATTGTGTTACTTATTTTCGGTTTGTTTTGTAACTCCTTTCTTCTTATTTTGCTGTCTTCCTTTGTTGTTATTTTCTTTTATAGTATATTTTAATACTTTAATTTTTAGTGTATCTGTTATAGGTTTTTGCTATGTGGTTACTGTGCAGCTTACAGAAAAAGTGTTATGGATATAAAAAGTTATTTTAAACAGATGGCATATTATCTTTGATCACAAAAAAAGAATAGAAACAAACAAAGGGTAAACTAGAACAACTCTATACTTTAACTCCATCCTCCCACATTTTGAGTTTTGAATTACATTTCAGTGTCTTTGTTAGAGACTTGAGAATGGTCCTAATACTTGGATGAAAGTAGGGAAACATGCTAGCCTCAGAGAACATACAGAGATGTTCTCACAAACCACTTCTAAGGGCTATTACTTCTGCATATATCTCATTGTTTCAATTACCATTTTGGGGTTATCAGTTTGGTCCATATTTACTGGTGTAAAACAACGATCATTTAAATTATTATCTCTTTAAAGTTCTAGGGTTTGACTGAGCACAGCTCGGTTGATTTCACCTGAAATCTTTCATGCTGTTGCACTCAGTCAATGGCTGCAGCTAGAACCCTCTCAAAATCTTTCTTACGCATGTCTGGTGGTTGATGTCAGTTTTTGGTTGGGACCACAGCAAGGTCTAACAACAAAAACATCTATACATGGCCTTTCTATATGGCTAGGTCTTCCTTCCACCATGGCAACTCTGTTCCAAAGGCAGGTGTACTGAGAGAGTCAGTCGGAAGTAGTACAGCCTTTTCTAATCCAACCTCAGAAGTTACACAGTGTCACTTCAGTTGCATTCTCTTTTTAGACATTGATCACTAAAGTCAGTCTATATTCAAAAAAAAGTGAGGTGGAAAGTTAGACTTCATCTCTTGATGGGGAAAGTGTCAAATAATTTCCAGATACTTTTAGAAATCACATGCTCATCTTGCCTCCATGATATTTAGATTTGTTTCAGGTTTAAGTAACTATCTTTCTTTTGCTAAGCTTCCTACATTATTTGTTAGTTTTCCTACATGCATCAGGATAAATTATTCTAAGTCAATGTTCTTCATGGCAACCTCACCACATAGGTGATTTTGCTATTTTTAAACTTATAATTTAATGTTTTATTTGAAGCAAGAGTGAATTTTAATCATCAAATTTCACATTTTCAATCAGATTGGAATCCTACAGTATGAGATTTAATTTACTTTGATTAAATTCACATGCCTAATTTGAAAGACAATTCAAATTATTTTGCTTAGCACAGCTATAAATAATTTCTAACAGAGGAGAAACTTCCCACTGTTTTAAACTTTGAAATATATTTAAGGAGAATAAAAAAATACCAGCACTTTACAGTCACATGCCAGTAGAAACTGCCTTTGAAATAATTTATGAAGTGAGAAAAATGAGATTTTAATAATGTGAATATAAACCAGTTTCTGGTAAGAACTATTATTTGTATAACATTAAAGAATATTTAGTGTGCAAGTATGCTTAATAGCGTAATTTGTATTATGTTAGCATTTTTATTAAAGGCCCTAGAGCATTTCAAATTGGCTTAATATATTTTTCAGTTCTCTGTTCTATTAGAGAAATGCTCACATCTTATACATGGCATTTTTCTTATAGTCCTAGAATAGTAACAACACAGACTTAGAGAGCAAGGGAATCAGAAAGTATACTAAAAATGGAGATGACTATAGACCAGGAATTTTAAATAAATTCAGAAATATGCATATAAAAACATATTATCACCATCTGTTTTGTCCTTTGACCCTAAGGATAAGGTTTTCCAGAGTTGAGAGCCTTTGTATAGTACTGTCTTTCTCAGAGTTATCAAATGTCTTTCTAGCAATGAAAAAAATCAGAGAACCTCACCCCCACCTCAAACATGCATATCCATGTAACATCAAGATACACAATGTCAGAAATGCTAGTATTCTTCCTGGTTGCAGTTTTGCTATCACAAATTGACACATTATTCGAGTTTCTTTATTAATCAGTTCTCCCTGAACTAACAGATTAGTCTCTTTTTTCCTCCCTCTGTAAACTACAATGACTTAATTTTCCCTAGGCATCTGTCTGTTTGAGGAGTGATTGGAAGTAGTTATGGAAGGCCTAAGTAATATTCATTAATATGCTAAATTGAATTATGCCACTAGGTGTCAGCCTTGTAAGGTCAGTATTGTCTGAAAGTATTTTCCAAATTGTAGGCTATGAAGTTCAGTCTAATGAAGCCAATTTATAGTTACTCCTTACCCTACCCATGTAGGACTTTATGCTTTTAAGCTTGTTTTCCAATGGTAAAAGAAAATTAGAGCACAGAGAAAATATAGGGAAACAATGCCTGTATCAGGCTAGAAAATGATAGGATGGGAAAAAGGAAAAATAAAGAGTAAGGAAAAAAAATGAACAATCCAATTTCCCCACTTGCTATTGCAAGGTACAGTAAGGAGGTACTTTTGATAAATCTTAATAATGATTATGTTAAAAGATAAAAGGAGGCTATTTCTTTCATTTTCCATTGAGAGAGCCAAGAAAAGGTCACTTCTTGGACTTCTCTTTCCACATCAACCTTGAACAAGACTCTAGAAACTTGAACCTACAATGGGATCTGACAGAGGGAAGCCCTAAAGTTTTTATTTCCTGAAGCAACTCCAGTTCTCATATGGTACAGGCATTGGGTTGGGATTCGGCTGGCCTGCCAAGGGGCTCACTGTAGCTGTAGCACCAACAGATATGATGAGGATTCAATTGCAACATGCTACCAGTGAAGACTGTGTTGTATATTAATACTGTATATAACTAATCGAACCAATTGCAGACTTCAGCCATGACTATCAGCAAGGTTAACTGCATCCATGTTTACAAGAAGCATTGTGACGGAGATCAGAGGAATAGAGGCCATCACAACTGAGGAACTTGGCTTTCTTTATGTTAGGGAGAGCCTCACATCCCTTCTCTCCATATACCTTGACTACACCATGGGGAGACAAGCAAGGAGAAGGGGAGGCTATCTGAGAAATGAAATATTTATTTCAAATCTGAGAATTTCCATTTCTGAAAGATGCTCCTCAAAATTATTGAAATAAGTATAAACCAGATTGAGTATTTAGTGATATTTCTCTGCACTGACAAGTGCGTTGTTCAAGGTAGTCTTTGGATGACAAAATAAATGAATTTCACTTAATTTGGGTTACTATATCCTGCAAGAAAAGAGAAAAAGTGTTCTCTTGGCTTCACTCTTT
Organism: Carlito syrichta; assembly: GCF_000164805.1. Taxonomy (NCBI): domain Eukaryota; kingdom Metazoa; phylum Chordata; class Mammalia; order Primates; family Tarsiidae; genus Carlito; species Carlito syrichta. Next base: position 226,020 of record NW_007253117.1, read on the forward strand.
ATCCAGAGATGTCTCTTTTTTCCCCTACCGTATCACTGGAAGAGAGAGAGGTAACATTACAATACTCTTATGTATTAACATACTCTGTGAATCTGAATTAATGTACAAATGTCTGTTTACCTTGAGAAAAAAGAGAAGTTTGTTTTAAATCTCATCTTTAAAAAAAGAATTAGTCTTTAATCAGAGTAATAAAGTACATCAAATTTAAGAAGCTGTGCTTGGCACAATAAATAGTAAGTGTCCAGTACAAATTGCCATCATTATTTTGAAGTCTGTCCTCTTCTATGTTTCCTGTCCACAGTCTCTCACACACTAAACCAGTTCTCCGCCAATGCTGTGAGTGCTATCCCTGTGGCCTTTCCATCTGTCAGTTCACCAGCTTTTTTTTCCGGTGTCACCTGTGTCTTCTTAGCTTGTCACCTATGAGTAACTTCATTAATGATAAAATAGTCAAGTTTGTGCCCTATGTTGATGCCCTCCAGTGAGTGACTAGCAGGAATATCTATAGTCGACAAAGTTGAGTTTATGGTTGCAGAGAAGGAAATTAAACCATGAGGAACAGTGGGATACTTCAATAAGAAGGAACCGAGGGATTACCTATGATAGGGGCTTATAATAATTGATTTTAAAGAGGTGCCAAGAAAAAATATCTGTTCTGAAGTACACTTTACCAGAAAGCAGGAATAATTTTAGGATTTGATCTTTATAAGTGAGGACGCCCCCACAAAAAAACCTGGGATTATCTTTTGCAGGGTGGGCCCCTTGTAGCATACTTGAAATTTGTTCCTCCAGACCAAATGGTTAACCAAAGTTTTTATCTGGAAAATTTGAGAAAGTTGCATAATGATTTGTGGAAGAAATGTCCCGAGCTGTGGCAAACAGATGACTGATTCTCTTACCATGACAACGCACCTGCCCACACCACTTTGAGTGTTCAGCAGTTTTTGACCCAAAACATCATGACCCCCATGACACACTATCCCTATTCACCTGATCTCACCATGAGCAACGTATTTTTGTTTCCCTGGATGAAAAAAGGCCCTCAAAGCGGAATGTTTTACTGATATGGAAGAGATGAAAATAAAACCAGCAAAAGCCCTAAAAGACATTCAAATTGACAAGTTCAAAAACTGTTTTGCACAGTGGAAAAAGCATCTTGACAGGTGTGCTGCATCAAATGGCGTGTACTTTGAAGGAGACTAAAGTTTAAATGTGTAAGAATAAGTGCACAATATTTTATAAACAAATTCCAGGATATTTTGTGTCCCCCTCATATCTATCACAAAACAATTTGATAACAATATGGCTCAGTGTAAATCTCCTTGAGTTTATTGTACTAGGAGTTTCTTAAGCTTCTTAGATGAGTATAACTATGTTTTATCCTCAAGTTTGGGAAGTTTTTGGCTACTATTTCTTTTAGTGCTCTTTCTGCAACCTTGCAATTCTATTCTTCTTCTGGAGCCAGCATAATATGTACCTTGGTATGTTTGATGGTGCCCCACATGTCCCTTCCTCTGTTCATGTTTCTTAATTCTTTTTTCTTTTTGTTCCTCAGAATGGATAATATCAGTTGCCCTATCTTGCAATTTTTCAATTCTCTCTTCTCCTTGCTCAGATATGCCATGGAAACTCTCTAGTGAATCCTTCATTTCAGCTATTTTGTTTTTCAGCTCTAGGATTTGTTTGTTTTCTTATTATCTCTCTTTATCAATATCCTCTGTTTGTCCACACATTGCCTTTCTGGTTTTATTTAGTTCTTGCCCATGGTTGCCTGTAGTGTTTTGAGCATATTTAAAACAGTTGATTTAAAGTATTTGTCTGGTTTTTCCTGTATCTGGGTTTCCTCAGGGCCAGTTTCTGTCCTTTTCTTTTAATGAACACACCATGCTTTTACATTTCTTTGTGTGCCATGGTTTGTTTATTGAAAACTGAACATTTCAACTTAGTACATTTTTTTAAACATTTTATTTTAAAGATGTGGGGCACAAGTTAGGATTAGGTACATAGTTTGATGTGGTGACTCTGGAAGCAAAATTCTTCCTCTTCCCAAGGGTTTCCTGGTATTGATTGCTGTAGGCTGCAGTCATTCACTCGTTTAGTGACTTTTCCAACTATTTTTGTACAGACTTTATTATTTTTTATGTATAGTCACTGAAATCCCTGTTGTGCTACTCAGTTGTCAGCTAGTGACTTAACAGAGATTTTCATAAGTGCCTGAATCAAAAACAAACCTCTCCTGGTGTTTGCAGATTGATTCTGAGCCAGAACATTCTGTTAACATTAAGCCAGGCTACCTATAACTCCTTCTCAACCTGCATCTCCTACTTGTGTAAAGTCCACAGATCAACCAGAGGTGCAAAATCTTGGGTCCTCTCAATACTTTACTGAGCATGTGTCCTTCCCTGGTCATAAGCATAATACTCTGACTTCTTCAATGTATGTGATAGTCCTTCAGAGCCCTTATTTTTCCAAATATTTTCCTCCTAGGCCTCTTCCTTACCAAACTTCTATATTTGCTATGTGTCTCAGGCTTCAGGCTGCTACATGTAATGTATATTTTCAAATGGCTTAACAGATACTGCTAACCAGAATGCCACTTTAGTCCAAGGGAGAAGAAAGAAACAAAGATTTGTCTCTGTACTGGTTCTTCAGAGACCTAGCAGTCAGGTCAAACAAACAACAATCATTTTTTGAAAAGTGGTCTCTATTAGTACCAGCAAGCTACAGCACAATCATGAACTGCAATCTCTATAAACTGCTGATGCACTGAGGAATGGGAGATGGTTGGTAGGTAAGCAAAAATACATTTTCTTGCCAAACTTTAGCATACCGTTTCTTTGCTCCCTTGGTTGATGTAAGTCTTATATTGCACTGCAGATCTCCAAAAATTTTGATTATCTTACTTATTTTTTCCCAGCTTGATAAATACTTTAGTAGAGGGACTGATTCTTTGAGTTCCTGCTTTGCCACTTTTCTTCATCTCGTTTTTATATTTTTATATATTCATATTTACTTTCCTGAAATATTTTAATGAGAGTGCCTCTTATTTGTTAAAGCAATTACTTACTCACAAAATGTGCCCACCTTCTTTTCGCTGACTATCAAATCTTAACAATTGTAAAAAAGAATTTATTTTTGCCACTTTGGTGAAAGAATCTGAAAATCCAACTATACTGAAATATTCTATGAAGACATATTGTTTCTAGTCTACTAATTTCTGTTTCTGTATAATTTACTTCGTGTAGAATTCAATCCTTATCATTTGCTTAATATCTGCCTGTACTTAAGGTGAATTGGCCTCCTCCACCTCATTGACTTACCTGTTCATCCTAGATCTTGTTGATATATGACCTAGTTTGTGCCATTTTGAGAGTCCTATCACATGTTGTTATATAGAGTCAATTCCCTTTATTTCTTTCTGATCTTGTTGCTGGAAAAGACTTATTTTGGCAATAAAAAGAGTTAATGTCTTAATTGTTTTAAATCTCACAGTTTATACTCATAATGCCTTCCCTGAAAATTTAATATTGCATTTTCTTATCTAAATTTATGACTAATATCACACTCATTCAAGTGACAATATTTTGAGTATCTGGCTCTCTCATTAAGTGAAAAGATGGGATGCATATCATATGCTTCTTATACAACTAAAACAAATCATTGAGTCAATCATTTAGAAGTTCATCTCAAAACGTCTTTAATGTTGAGAGATAATACAAGAGAGTTGGGGAATCCTTCATTGTCTAATGGATCCTGCATTCATCAAGAATTCAAAAACTTTTCTTAATGTTCGGCCATCATTAGTTAGCAACTCACCTTTTAAACTCAACTGTCTCTCTGACACAGTCCCAAAAGTTTACGTAGCTATAATTTTTTTAAAAAATCAGTGAGTGTTTTAATAACTAAGTTATATATTCATCAATAAAGATTATTAGTAAGTTAATTCCAAGAAAAATGCTGCTTAACCACAAATACCTTGTAGGTGGTGATCTTCTTTGATGTTGATGAAATTTTATTTTGCTTTTCACAATACAGCTGCAACTCAAAGAATATAATTTTTGATGCAACTTTGGATCCGTAACACAAAGAATTGCTGTTTCTTCTGCTGTCGGTAGCCCAGCTAACTTAGTAATTTTTCTCCTCTAGACCATAATGAATAATAAAGCGTGTTCTCTGTGCTCCTCAGCTCTCACATATCACCATCCCCCATCTTATGTTACACAAGCAAAAAAAAAACCTGCATATGCTTTTAAATATCTTATGGTGGATTTTACTTATAATTCAATACCAGAATGCTACCATTTTTATTATTTCTCATAAATGTACTCCAATACTTAAATTGGCCATTTCTTCTAAAACTGAGCAGAAAACTACTTTTTGTTTTTAAATTATTTTAGGTTCACTATAAATGTTGTTTAGCATCTGAGATACAATTATTCCAAACATCGTGGGTTTGTGTTACTGAAGTTGTTAAAGAAAAGTGTATGTTACCAACAAGTCAGGTTATACAATATAAATCTATTTACCATTAGTTGGGGAATTTGAGTCACCTTATGTGTGCAGAAATAAATAATTCCTAGTAGTTCAAAGATTTGAATCACCCATAAAGGAAGCATTGAGGGCGAATCATTAGGAGGACTTGGCCTTCACAGAATAGAGTGAACTATTGTAAATAAATTAACACCATTTTCACAATAGCATTTAGAAATAATAGAGGATGTATGTAGACAGAAACTATAAAAAAATCTGGGATAACCCCAGCAAGGATGGAAAGCTTCCAGTTTATAGGACAATAACATCTGAGTCAGAACAAGGTTCAAAATAAATATAGACGCCTAAGTCAGCATTGGTCTTTTGTCATCTAAGGGGATGCTGCCCTACCCTATTATTTATCTTTTTATGTATACCTCATATTCTATTGACATTGAGTGATGAAAAGATGAACCTCATGACAAATTTTTAAAATACATAAATTCATGCTGAAGTTAAGTAAATCCATGACTCTCAAGGGGAAATTAAGACCAAAATCTGCCAAGTCAGTCCAATTTTCCTTTATACTCATAGTTGTTTGGCAGAGAACAGACTGATAATGTATACATTGGGAGTAATAAACACATTTTCACATTGTGGATAGCATTGACCTTGCCTTCTTGGAATGGCACTAATATATTTATCAGCCTCGAGGAAACTCACATGGTAAGCATGGTTTCTTGTGGATGCCTTTATTTTCAAATTCCATATCATGCCTAGTGAATGCAAATACTAGTCTTGGAAATGGGCAAAAAACTTTTTTTTTTGCAAAAATTCATGCATAGTTTCTTTGTAAGCATCAAAAGGTGGTGTAACACTAATATGTTTCTTGCAAGTCTAAGATTATATTGGTAATTTTCCAATTTAACTTTACAGATGTTCTCAATCTTTAAGCTAGATACAATATGTGAACAGAATACAACAAAACTTCAAACTTCCAAAGTGGTTTGATTGTCTTTGCACCAGAGATATTAATTAAAGGAATTAACACTTTCATGGGAGCAAAACACCTAACATACTCTATGTAGGAATTACTAAGAGCACAAGGCTTACATACCTCTAGGTGAATACATGTCTTCTGGAAACTGTACTAAGTGGACATTGTTTTTATAGGTCATTATATAGGCAGAGATCATTATATGGGCATAGATTGGAAACAGATTTGTTGCTTTAGTTACAGTGACTTGAAGATACACATCTATTCCAAAAGGCTCCCTTCTAGTGTAGTCCTCAAATTAGCATGATAGATCATTTGTGATAGTGCTGAGAAGCAACAAATCTTTAATAATTTTTCATTTAATGATAAAAATAAACATTCTGTGACATGAATGTGCTTCAGGAGAAGTGCAGATACTTAATGAGTAAAAAGCCCATAATCATCAAATGAAAGGAAAATAGAAGTTCAGAGCTCTAATTGCTTTAATAGGGGCAGCCATTCTATTGACTGCTTCATAATTCATTTTCTCCTGCCAAACCTTTTGTGTGCCATTTTGTAGAAGAGAGTTAAAACCATCATATAAGACAATCCTCCCCATCTTTCCCAAATAGGGAAAGGGTTCAGTTTCTAAAACCCTTAAAGGGGAAAACTTTGAAATTTTTCTTTAGATTTAAGCAATCCAGAAATTGGTAGGGAAAGTGACTGGTAGGGAAAATTTAGACTAAAGACATTTTTTACTGCTTTTGTAAGAGGAAAACACAAATGGCTTAACAATTTATTGCAGTTTAAGATTCATTTAAAGAATCTTCATGATTCATTTGCATACTATCATGAAACCACTCAAAATCTGTTCCCAGTAGGAGAGACATGAATGATAACAGGTATGACACCAGAATATAAATAACGCTACTGGGAAACTTATTGTCTAAAGTAAAATAGGACATACATTTAGCTTAAGTCAAATTTAGTTCTCCTTTCAGTTAGTAAGTTACCTCTGAAACAATCTGCAGTCTCTTATAAATAAAATCTCTTATAAATAAATTTTAAAACATTTTTAAATACTTTGAATGTTGAAAATTAAAAATGCTTCATTTTCCTTATTTCAGCTAGTAGTCTAAAAAAATAGTCATTTTAATTTTTTTTTTTAAGTTTAGGCCACTGGGTCAGGAGCACTGACGATTGTGGTGCCTGCAAACTGTCTCACTTAGCAATTTGTCTCAACATATTTATTTACAAGCAGATCATATGGCATGTTGGTAAGATGCTCTCTGACTCTCACTGTTGCTTAAGACAGACTTTGACACAACATAGTCCGTTCTTTCATGAACAGCAGAATCTGGCAATAGAAACTCCTGCTCCTAGACACTTCAAGTTTACCCAAAAGATATTGCTGAAAATGACCTACAATTGTACCCTCCCCCATATTTCTATATTATTTAAACAAATAAAGAAAATGGTAAATAGTCTTTGATGGGAAAAGTACTGAAAATTATTCTAGCTCTAACAAACTTAAAGAATAAATATATTTTTAGGTAAGCTGAATTTTTAAATTCTTTTTTCCAACTTCTGCAATGTTTTTACCATCAGTTTGGATACCTCCACAAAGAAAATTTATCAAATAAGGCATAGTGAATGTGGAAACAAGTAATAAAGAAAATAATCTGTATGTTGTACCCAGGCAGGGTCATATCTTCCTGATCATCAGACCATTTCCCACCTCTTCAAATTTTGTCAATGTCCATTAAAAAATTAAGAGCACAGCAAAGCTGGTGTCCGGCAACACATTTACCCAATGAAGCATGGGACACAAATTCTAGATTATATTGGTCTTGTTTGTATTCCTCCTTTCACTGTTTCCTTTTGCTCTTTTGACCCATTCTTATCTCTTGCCTACTGTATCTTAAATTCTCAACCAGGATTCTTTAAAATCCTGTCCCTTATTCACCACTCTGTTGCAATTTCAACCAGCGCTAATATTTTGAGCAACACTTGACCCAGATTCTTGTTCCTCATCTTCTTTTCTGGACAACACAGAGATGAGTGATTGCATTCTGGTTACTGTTCAATTTTTTATTTCCAGCTCAGAGAGTTCACAATTCTGCTCCAACTCCTGAGACGAAGAGGCAGTCTGGAGTCATACTATGCTAAGTGTGGTCTGAGGAACAGCAGTATCAGCATTTCCTGGGAGTTTGTTAGGAATGCAGAATCTCAGACCTCACTCCAGACCGACCTAATTAGCATGTGCTCATATACATTTTAAAACGATTCCCAAGGTGGTTCTGCCTGTACACTAAATATTAAGTATATGAAGCACTAGGCTAGATCATTGGTTCACAAATTTATTTTTAACAGCACACTTTTAAAAATAAAATAAACATTGGATGCATATGCTTCCAAGATATAAATGTAGCAAAATGTCTCTTCAAAAAAGTAAAACTTCCCTAAATTTCTTAGTGCTCCTGCATAATGCCTTAGCCTCTTGAGACACTGAATATATATGACATAAAGATAAGGAATGTTTACTTTCATTTCCTGCCAAAATAGCTTACTCTTTGCATACCATAAAAAATAGACCTGTAATCATTTGCTTAGTTAATTATCTGATCTGAAAAGATAATAAAAATATATCATCTCCTCTAGAAGGCTAAATGTTTGTAGACCCGACTAGGTTCCCTGGTTAGGTTCACAAGATACTAGAAAAACCGCAGCAGGTATCTCCCTAGGTATTTATATTTCGAGGAGAAATGAGACTGGAGAACTTATGACATCTCCAGGTCCCCAAATCTGAGACACAGGTACCATCTACTTCCTGAAAAGATTTTATTTGCATATCAACGAGTTGAAGTTTGAATCTGATCTCTCAAGTTTCCAAGGATACCTTTTCAAAAGGGGTGGAGAAGAGCTGCTTCTTCCTCTTTCTAAGCAAAGAAAAAATCATTTTTCCTTCACCTTGTGGAGGTACTTGGTTATGGAGTGCTTGGCTACTTGTGTAGGACAATTGACCTTGGTCTTTTTGTACACAAGAGGTAAGTCCTGGTTCAAGGTGGGGGGAATGCACTTGTGATTAAAAAATTTGTCTTCGATCTTATATACCTTTTTGTGCATTCAGGATAAAATGAATAAATATGAATATTAGAAACCCAACAGTCACATTGGAAATTTTGACTGAGGCTACAGGATACAACAGATATCATATCCCAAAGTGAGGTTGCCAGACCAAAATGCAAATTTTCAAAGAAAAGAAGAGATTGACATTTTTAAATCCTAAAAAAATTTTTTTTTTTATTTTAAAGATGTGGAGTACAATTCAGGGTTAGATATAAAAAGTTCATTGTGCAGATACCCTTATTGATGAGGTGTGCCTGCCCCCCTCCCCTGGCAGTTTCCCACTACTGCCAATCCCTTTCTTATAGTATTATGGCAAATGTTGAGGGTTTGCTTATGAATGAGAGCATGTGGTACTCAGTTCTTTGTTTCTGTGATAGATCAATCAGTACTATAGACTCTAGGTTCATCCATGTTGCTGTGAAGTTCAAAATTTTGTCCTTATTTATGGTTGCATAATATTCCATCATGTATATGTGCCACATTTTTTTTATCCAGTCCTCTTTTGATGGGCAGCACAGTAGGCTCCATGCTTTTGCTACTGTGAATAATGCTGCAATAAACATGCATGGGCAGGTATTTTTTTTCATACAGTGATTTGAGTTCCTGTGGTTATATTTCCAGTAATGGCACTGCGGAATTATATGGAAGGTCGATTTTTAGATCTGTTAGGAATCACCTAACAGTTTTCCACAGATACCACCTAACTCCAGTCAGGATGGCCATAATCAGTAACTCAAAACACAACAGAAGCTGGAGAGGATGCGGGGGAAAGGGATCACTGTAGGTGGGAGTGTAAAGTTTTTAAATCTTGAAGCACTTTAAAGGTATAAAGAATTCAGAGATTTGCACGAGTAGATTTATTAGGCAATGTCTTTGAAGGAAGCTGTTGCCATAGTGAACTCATCTATTACCCTCCAATAATCTCAAAGTGGAGAAGTGGGGATGGCCAGATACCACCCCAAGCCTAAAGAGAAGAGTTTTAATGAAACCACTAAGACTATGGTGCATGTTTCTTAAGGTTTGCGAGTTACAGAGGACTAGATTCTCACTACAGACAAGGAAATCACAAAGGCAATTGGGACAGAATGTGGGAAAGCAAAGGAGAAGTGACTATACTGGAATCACTCAGATTTTGTTGAGTAGAGAGGATGTATGCTTCCAGTGAATCAAAAGCAGGTTACAGTGAAGCCACCTTGACTTTTACCCAAGAAAATCACCTGGGAACATAAGAGTACTGCCCAAAATCAACTCCAAGACACTAACCAAAAACATCTGTTGATCAAGTAAAACTAAATCAATCAGATTCACTGAAATAAAAGAATTTGAGAAGCTTAGTTGATCAGAACTGAGAAAGTTCAAGGAAAATATGCATAGCATTTTAGGTATAGTGATGTAAAGATGGTTCTTGCTGAGGTAAGGTGCTTTTGGGGACTGGGTCAAGTTTATGCTAAACAGAGAGGTGAGGATCTTGAAGTGAACTGTTTGTCTTGAAAATCAACTATACTATTCTGTTCACAGTCTTATCTTGCAGTGGAAAATGTTTTGTGGAGCAAGTAGTTATTTTTGCTTATTCTCAATATTATTTCTCAGTTTTATTTAGCATAGTAAATAAAGTATGAGTAAAGTATGTTCAGGCCTGGTATTATTTAACATAGATCTAGGAAATTATGGTGGTTTCAGGTTTCACACGCCAAAAGAGTTTTATTCAAGTTGACAATGAGAAAAATTAGGAGCAGAAGAGGTAAGAGCAGTTGGAAAAATAGAATGCATTATATCTGTCACAGAAGTACAGAAGGAGAGAGTCATTAGAGGAGACTCTGAAAAACACATAATTAATATGTAAGATACATATATACCCACATATATTATAGGTATACACCATATATAAGTATATTTATATATGATAAAATATATGTGGTTATATCACAAGATATATGTGACTGTATTTGTGAAATGTAAGTCAGGTGTAAAGATCTATCAGGCCCAGGGAGAGAAAACCATCTCCAAAGGCACAAACCAAGCAAGAACTTCCCTATCGCCTTCCCTCTTCTCTCTAAACTTCACTAGACACTGGCAAAACCAGAAACAGCACTAGTGAGTGAAGGTTCACAGGATCTAGAGAAAAAGAAGAAACGAAGCAAACACCTTCGGACTCCCAAAAGCAGATGGACTGTCCCATACTGGTTTGAATGAAGTTCAAATTGATGAGTGATAAATTGAACTGAAGCTTTTCTAGATACCAGGTTGAAACTGAATATTTGCTACTTAAGGTGATCAGAGAACTTCCTGTTACATAAGAATAATTAGACTTGCATTTCTCTAATGATTAGTGAGGCTGAGCACTTTTTCATATGATTGTTGGCTGCCCATATATCTTCTTTTGAGAAGTGTCTACACATGTCTTTTGCACACGTTTCAATGGGGCTATTTGTTTTTTTCCTTTCGGCACATATGAGTTCCTTATAGATTCTAGATGTCAGGCCTTTGTCAGATTTACAGTCGGCAAATATTTTTTCCCGTTCTGTGGGTTGTCTTCCCGCTCTCTTGACGGTTTCTTTTGCTTTGCAGAAGCTTGTCAGTTTGATGAGGTCCCACTTGTTTGTCTTATCTCTTACAGCATGGGTACTTGGGGGTTTTTTGATCAGGAATTGGTTGCCAATTCCAATTTCCATAAGGGTGTCTTCTGCATTTTCTAAGATTCTTATAGTTTGAGGTTTTACGTTTAGGTCTTTGATCCATTTAGAGTTAATTTTTGTGTATGGTGATAGGTAGGGGTCCTATTTCAATCTTCTGCATGTGATCAGCCAGTTTTCCCAGCACCATTTACTGAATAGTTCTCCTTTCCCCAGTCATTGGTGGAGGCTTTGCCAAAGACGAGTTTGTTGAGAAATTGAGGCTTTGCTTCTGGAATCTCTATCCTGTTCCATTGGTCCGATTGCCTGTTCTTGTACCAATACCAGGCTGTTTTGATTATTGTAGCCTTATAGTAAAATTTGAAGTCTGGAAGTGTGATACCTCCTGCTTTGTTTCTTTTGTTAAGGATGGCTTTGACTCCTCTTGATAATTTATGTTTCCATATGGATATCTTTATTGTCATTTCCAGGCCTGAGAAGAATGATATTGGTAATTTAATGGGTATGGTGTTGAACCTATAGAAGGTCTTTGGTAGGATGCACATCTTAACACTGTTAATTCTTCCTATCCATGAGCATGGAATATTCTTCCATTTGTTTGTGTGTACCATCTAACTCCAGTAAGAATGGCCATCATTAATAAAACAAACAACAAAAGATGCTGGCAAGGATACTGAGAAAAAGGTATGCTTCTACACTGTTGGTGGCAATGCAAACGAGTGCAACCTTTTTGGAAAACAGTGTGGCAATTTCTAAAAAAACTAGAAATTCACCTTCCGTATGATCCAGCAATCCTCTTACTGGGAATACACCTGTAGGAACTCAAATCATTCTACCAAAGATACCGGACACACATGCTTATTGCAGTACTGTGCACAATAGCAAAAACAAAGAACCAACCATGCTGCCCACTGAAACTGGTCTGGATAAAAAAAATGAGGTACATATACACAATGGAATATTATGCAGTCATTAAGGGCAGACATATGGACTTCACAGCAACTTGGATGGATTTAGAGTCTATTATACTCTGTGATCTATCACAGAAACAAAGAACAGAGTACCATATATTCTCACTCATAAGCAGACCTTTAACAATTGTCATAATGCTATAAGAAGGGGACTGGCAGTAGTGGCAAAATGCTGGGAGGTGGGTGGCACACCTCATCAATAATACTACCTGCATAATGAACATTTGTATACCTAACCCTGAATCATACCCAACATCTTTAAAATAGAAAATTTAAAAGTTAGAAAAGGTTAAAAAAAAGAATAATTAGAGAAAGCAAGCTGCTTGTCTACTGGAATTTTTGCAGGGTAAGAAATTTTCCCCCAGAACTTATTTTAAAAGGACACTAGGAGACAAAAATGAGACTATTGATGATTTCCCATGAATTGGTCTCTTTCACTAATATGTATTTACTTAGAAAGTATATAATATATTAATAAAATAATATGTATACAAAATATGTAAATGCAGCAGCCTAAAGACAAAATAAGCAATACTTTAAAACTATTTTCACTTTCTGTATTAACAGTGCAAAGTCTTTTGTAAACAATATGATTGAATGTGCTTTATTTTTTAACCTCTTGGTATTCCATTGATGGCACACTATTCAAGGTCATAGCTCTGTGTTCAGTTAATTTGATTTTTAGTTTTTGTAGCTATCATAGCTGCAAAGGCAAGTTGATCTTTATGGAAGAAGAGTATCATTGACTGTACTTACTTAATGCAGACTTTCATTTTGTAATCCCAGTTGCTAAATATTGAAAAGATTTCATTGAAATTTGGCAAGTAAAATTCGATCTTCTCTGATAGGGGAATAATCAACTGTGCTTGCAAACATGTCAAAAAGTATAGAAATTTTATGATATTGTCAAAGACATTGAAATTTCATGGAAATTCTTCCTTTGGGAGATCTTGTAATAAGTTAGAAAATTGAGACTTGATTTCTAAAGTGACCAAATATCAGAGTTTTTATAGATGGCATGTATCTTTTTCAGCAACAAAGTCACTCAGGAATGAAAAAAAAAATCAAAAAAACCTCACTATAATACTTTATACAGCACAAGCTATTTTCTTTTCTTTCTTTCTTTCTTTCTTTTTTTTTTTTTTGAGTCGGAGTCTCACTCTGTTGCCCAGGCTGGAGTGCTGTGACATGCTCATGGCCACCCCAGTGTTGACCTGCTGGGCACTGGCAATTCATTCTAGCGTTGACTTGCTGGACTCTGGCGATCCATCCACCTCAGCCTTCCAAATAGCTGGAACTACAGGCGCACATTACCATGCCCAGGTAATTTTTTTGATTTCTTGTAAAGATGAGGTCTCACCAAGTTGCCTTGGCTGGTCTCGAACCCACAGGTTTGGGCAATTCACTTGTCTCGGCCTCCCAAAGTGATGGGATTACAGACTGAGCCACCAAGCCCAGTCGCACAAGTTATTTTCAACAGCAACTAGTTTCTTGTTCTTTGCAAAAACCAACTTAATATTAACATGACAGACTACATGTTTGTGTGTGTGTCTTTAAATGCCTGTTAGGCAGCAACTACTGACAGTTATTGGTCATCCTTGTAAAGGTCAGCAAATTATCAATCATTTTATTTTAAAAGTTGATAAGTATAATAAAAGTTTGATAAGTTATATAATAATAAGTTTGATAAGTATTTTACAAGTTGATAAGTATAAACTATGTTTTTGTGCTTTGTTGCAGTTTAACAATGAACCTTAGTGGAAAACAAAATATATCATGCTCATACCCCATCCCAATATACCCTTTTGTGAAAATTCTACCATTATAGATGACAAGATCACATACCTGAGTATGTATAAACCACACTCTGTCACAATACGTTGAAAGCAAACAACTAGTAAAGTCACTTCTGCAGCCAGACTCTGGTCTTTTCTCAGGACACAATGTGACACTTGAATACCTGGCTGACGAACCAAGCATGAAAGTTATATATCAACCATTAGCAAACCTCATTGTTTTCCATTTTTAGATAGAATGTTGTTACTGGAAGTTCAAATACTTTCCTCTAGCACCCGGCAGGGTCACCTGGCACACCCCTGAAAGGTGTGTTCTGAACTTTGTAGACAAGGGATCTACAGCAGGCCTGGGTAGGAGGCAGATAACTTAAGAAGGCCAACATCATGAGCCTGTCAGGTCGCTGGTGTCACAGTTCTAACTTTTCCTAGCTTTTGTGTTCCCCAGAACTGCCTTTGTTACCGTCTATTTTGTGCCTCACTGAAGAGCCCTGGCTCTGGCAGTTAACCGACCTCGTTTCTACACATGAAATCCTATGAATGCCTAAGTCTGACTGGTTGCTTCCTGCAAACATACTGTGACATTGGTCTTCCTCAGCAGTGATGCAACAGGTCTAACAGACTAAACGTGATCACATGAAATGACATCAGAGATCACAACCAGGAGAACTTCTTTGAAAGTTTTACAATTGTGCATTTTGAAAATTGCAAATTACTCCCCAGAGTGGCTAAAATCAGTGATTAGCCTTTGTGGAGTGCCTAATACAATGCCACCATCGCAATGGGGCTCGCTATGTGATTTCTGGGTGCTGACGCGTTTAACACTAATGAGTACCAACACCAAAAAACAGACACTGAGCTGTTCTAGGCTGCTTTTATAATGGCAGTCAGCAATGTTTGATGCATGCACTAAAAAAATGGACTTTACATTCCAAAGCTACATACACAGTTTTGCCAACTTGTACATTTTAAGACCACTCTGCTTTTCTAATAACCTGATCATTCAGCTTCTCGTAATGGAGTGATTTGCTAGAGGAAATATTTAACTGCCCTTCTCCAAGTTTACAAGTGATACTTTGCCTCTGTAAGGAATCATATTTATGTATTCCTCTAAATTGGTATACTGACAATAGGGTTTCTCAAGCTCAGTGGCACTAATGACATTTAGGCCAGATAATTATTTATTCTGTGCATTTTAAGTCATATCTCTCTGGTAGCAGCATTCTTAGCCACTATCCTTTAGATACTAACTGTACCTCCACCCTAGTTATAACAGCCAAAAATGCCAAATATTCCCTAGGGAACATAAACATCCTTTGTTGTGAACCATGAATGTAGACTTGTAGAATTGTAGAGCATGCCTACACAACTAATAACAAAAAAGTTGCATAAAATAGCAATAATAATTATTCCTTGTTTTTTTCTACATAAGTACCTGCTTCACAGATTTAAAACTTACTCTGAGTTGTGAGTATATATTAGAGCTTTCTTTCGAGGTTATAGTAAGCATTTTCTCAATTATTTGCCTTTGCTTGGTTTTTCCCCTCTTCGTTTTCACAGCCTTTGTTTTGAAGCTTCCTGGTTAGCCTGTGTATCCAGCACGGAGTAACTGCCAGGGGTAAAAGAGCCTCTTAGAGTTGTGAGTTTGAGGCCTGAATTTGCTTTATGATCACCTGGAACATCTTATTAAAAGGCAGGTTCTAATTCTCAATGTTTGGGATAAGGTCTGAGATTCTGTATTTCTAACTCCCAAGCAAATGATCCTGGGACTACACCGACAGTAGCAGAGTCCTGGCATGCTAGCAGTAGAACTGAGCATGCATATAATCAGATGTTGCCCCTGCCTTATTATAACCATTACTGTGCTCCCATGGAAGCAATTTTCTCTGTTGCTTTTGAAGTACCAATTACTAACTTGCTTCCATTCTATCAATCAAAGAAATGCCCTGCTTCAGAGAGGACTGAAAAGGACAGTGATTCATACCTTTGTCTTTACATTAGAATCACCTGGGAGCTTTCTAAAAGTCCTGATGCCCAGGGTACACCCCAGACCAATTAAATCAGAATCTCTGGGGCTGGGACCCAGGCATCTGTTTATTTTAAAGCCCTCCTGGAGATTTCAAAGAGCAGTAAGGTTTGAGAATCACTGCTCAGCTCCTTTCTACTCAAATTATGATTGATGGACCAGCTTCATAGACATCACCTGTTTGTCAGAAGTGAAAAATATCAAGTCCCAGTTCTGATGCACTAAACCAAATTCTGCATTTTATTAAAATCCCAGGTGATTCCTATGTACAATAAAGTATAGAAAAGCACTGCATTAGACATTTAAAATGAATTAAAATTCGTTTTTAAAATTCGTATTTTACTGGGAAGAGCACTTAACATGAGATTTATTCTCCTAACAAATTTTAAGTGTATAATACATTATTGTTGACTATAGATATAATGCTGCATAGCAGATCTTTAGAGCTTATTCATCTTGCTTAACTGAAACTTTATGCCTGTTGATAATAACTTCCCATTTTCTCTCCCCAGAGTCCCTGGTAACTACCATTCCAGTCTTCAATTTTATGAAGTTGACTATATTAGATACTTCATATAAGTGGAATCATACAATAATTGTCTTTCTGTGACTGTCATATTTCACTTAGCATAATGTCCAAAATCTACCACATTTTCTCATATTGCAGAATTTTCTTCATTTATAGGCTGGATAGTATTCTTTTATATGCATGTATACATTTTCTTTACCCATTCATCTGCCCATGGGCATTTAGGTTGTTTCCATATTTTAGCTATTGTGAATAGTGCTGCAATAAGCATTATATGTGTGCCAATATCTCTTTGAAATTTTGATTCAATTATTTTGGATATATATCCACTGATGAGATTGCTGCATTATATGGTAGTTCTATTTTAAATATTTTTTTTCTGTGCTTCACCAAGATACTGTATCCTTTCACCTGGATTCCCTAGTTCTTGTGAAGGTATTTTCACTTCTAGATGGTTGTTCAAATTGATGTTTCTGTAAGGGGATGAACATTGGAAACTCTTATTCTTCCAATTTGCTAACATCACTCTTAAAGATAGTATTTTAAACATATTGCTAGAAACAAGATATCAACATCCCAAAAAATGAACTCGACAGAGACCTTACACCTTTAGCAAAATTAACTTAAAATTTATCAAAGACCTAAATATAAAACACAAAACTTATTTTTAAAAACTTCTAGATGATAGAATAAGAGAAAAATCTATGCAACCTTCAGTATGGCAATGATATTTTAACACAACAACAAAGGTATGATCCATGAAAGAAATAGTTGATAAGATGGGATTTTTTTTTTTTTTTATTTATTTTGAGTTGGAGTCTCACTCTGTCACCCAGACTGGAGTGCAGTGGCCGCTCCCGGCCACCGCATCCTCGACCTGCTGGATTCTGGCGATCCTTCCGCCTCAGCCTTCCAAGTAGCTGGAACTACAGGCGCGCGCTACCACGCCCGGCTAATTTTTGATTTATTGTAGAGTTGAGGTCTCGCCAAGTTGCCCAGGCAGGTCTCGAACCCGCGGGCTCAGGCAATCCACTCACCTCAGCCTCCCAAAGGCACGGGATTACAGGCTGAGCCACCAAGCCCAGCTAAGATGGGATTTTTAAAAAAGTAAACACTTCTTATGTGAAAAAGGTAATGTGAAGAGAATGAAAAGATGAGCCACAGACTAGGGGAAAATATTGCAAAAGACATGAGATAAAGGACTCTTCCAAAGTATATGAGAAACTCTTAAAACTCAACAATAAGAAAATAACCAACCTGTTTTAAAAATGATAAAAAAGCATGAACAGATATGTCACCAAAGAAGATATACAGATATACAGATGACAAATGAACCTATTAAAAGTTGTTCAATATCAAATGTCATAGGAAATTACAAATTAAAACAATGAGATACCACTACACACCTATTAGAATGGCCAGAATCCAACACTGTGACTACACCAAATACTGGTGAGTTTGCGGGGAGAAACTCTCATTCATTGCTGGTGGGAATGCAAAAAGGTACAGCCCCTTTGGAGGACAGTGTGGCAGTGTCTTACAAAATTAAACATATTCTTATTATACAATCCAGTGATTGTGCTCCTTGGAGTAAGCAATTGCTCTCCCAAATGAGTTGAAAACATGTCTTCACAGAAACCTTCATACAGATGTTTAAACAGCTTTATTCATAATTACTGAATCATGAAAGCAACCACAATGTCCCTCAGTAAGTTGATGAATAAATAAACTGTGGTACACTCAGACAATGGAATATTGTTCAGTGTTCAAAATAAATGAGTTTTCAAGCTATGCAAAGACATAAAGGAACCTTAAATAAATATTATAAGTAAAAATAGCCTATCTGAAAAGGTTACATATGTATTCCAACTATATGACATTCTATAAAAGGGAGAACTATAGAGGCAATAAAAACTTCAGGAATTGCTAGGAATTAGAAGAGGAAATGGATAAATAGGGAGAAAACAGAAGATTTTTAGGGCAGTGAAACTATTCTGTAAGATACTATAATTATAGATGCAGATCCTTACACATTTTTCAAAATTCATAGAATGTACACCAAGAGAGAACCCCGATGTAAACTGTGGACTTTGGGTGACAATGATGTGTCCGTGTGTGTTAATGAAATGTTGCAAATGTGCCACTCTGGGTATGAAACATTGAAGAGGGGGGACTGAGCAAGTGTGTGGGCAGTGGTTTATGGGAACTCTGTGCACCTTCTACTAAATTTTGCTGTGAAACTAAAACTGCTCTAAAAATAAAGTTCATTAATAAAAAAATCATTCTGGCTTCCATGAAGAATAAACCAGGAGAGATAAATAATGGAAAAAGAGAAACTGCTATAATTCACAAAATAAATGATGATGTATTGGATGAAAATAATAGCAGTAGAGATGGTAAGAAGAGGTCATATTTTAGATATATTTTGGCAAGATCTGCTGCTGGCTTAGATGTAGAATGTAAAAAGAGTGAAAGATGTTTCTGTGTTTTTTGATTCAGACAACTGAAAGAAAGAAGGAGTCATATACTGAGATGCAGAAGAGTAAAGAAGTCATTCATCTGTTTTAAAAATAGCTGCAGGCTATGCATCTGACAAAGACCTAGCATTCAGATCTACAAGGAACTCAAATGAACTAAAAGGAAACAAATGAACAGCCCCATTAAAAAGTGGGCAAAGGACATGAACAGAAACTTCTCAAAGGAAGCATACAAGCAGCCAACAGACGCATGAAAAAATGCTCAACCTCACTAATCATCAGAGAAATTCAAATAAGAACTATAGAGATACCACCTAACTCTGATGAGGATGACTATCATCAAGTCAAAAAACAACAGGTACTGGCAGAACTGCAAAGAAAAGGAGATTCTGCTACACTGTTGGTGGGAATGTAAACTAGTTCAAACTCTGTGGAAAACAGTGTGGTGATTTCTCAAAGAACTAAAAATTGAGCTTCCATACAATACAGCAATACCTCTCCTGGGAATATACCCAGAGGAACATAAGTCACTCTACCAAAAAGATACCTATACACATGTTTATTGCTGCACTGTTCAAAATAGCAAAAACATGCAACCAACCCTGCTGCCCATCAAAAGTGGACTGAATAAAGAAAACATGGTATATATACGATGGAATATTATACAGTTATAAGGAAAAACAGAATCATGGCCTTCGCAGCAACGTGGATGCAGTTGTAGACCATTATATTAAGGGAACTATCACAGAAACAAAGAGCTGAACACCACATGTTCTCTCTCATAAGGGGACCCTGAACATTAGTCACATTAGCACAAGGGTGGGATAGACAGTTGCAGGGCACAGGTAGGAGAGAGATGGAGGGAGGAGGAAAAGGGGCATGTGGCAACACAAAGGGTACCTGGTCACCACCGGGGGAGAGAGGGCCCGCTAGAAGCCCAACTTCACCTGCATGCAGCCTACTTATGTTGCAAACCCTCATTTGTACCCCGCAACACTAAAATAAAAATAAAAATATACATCAGTAATGCAGTAATGCATTGGTCTCCTAAATCCTTGGAAAAACAATTTATTTTGGTTTTCCTTTTTTTCAACAAGGAAAGGCTTCAAAGTGCATAGTGAACAACCTTCATCTACCTCTCAGTTTTATCAAGAACCAATTTTGTTTACATACAACAAATGTTAAAACATCCATGCGTAGTTCTAGTCTGGATTTACATTAAAACCATACTTAATACCAATGCAGCTGTCAATATCTGCTCTGGTCCTATCCACTTTCAATCCCTATAAGCCCTAAGCAGCCCTCTAAGCCACTTAATTATCTTATACAACTTGAAATCTTAAAAATGAAAAACAAAGAGGAGAAAGGGAAATTAGTAGGTAGTTGGTAGATAACCCTCACTCCACTCCTCTCCAGGTTTTATTGTCTATTCCATTTCATATCTCCTCTCAAGTTTTATGTCAAATAGCCAATATATTCTAAAGGTATCGGGGATGTATGTAAATATAAGAATTGAGGTAGGGAAGAGGGTAAGGATATGGGAAAAGTTATTTGTGAAGTGATACTGTGAACAGAAATGTGGGGGAGGGAAGAAAAAATATATTCATTAAAAAAAACAACACTGCATGATTCCACTTATACGAAGTATATAGAGTAGTCAAATTCATAGACACTGAAAGGAAAATGGTAGTTTCCAGGGCCTGAGGGAAAGGAAAATTGCAGAGCTGTTTTTTAATGTGTACAGAGTTTCAGTTTTGCAATATGAGTTCTGGAAATTCGCTGCACAAAAATGTGAATGATCTAATATTACTTAACTGTACACGTTAAACAAGGTTAAGATAGGAAATTTTGTATTATGTGTAGTTTAACAAAATTAAAATTTTTTCCTAAATGTAAAAAAAGAAAACTACACATGATTAAAATTAACTATTGGTTAGAAATATTTTGCTTAATCACAGTATTTGGGAGAAATCATCGATATATCAAATAAAGAGCAGAAAAGGGCAATCCCCATCCATGCTTCTTTGATTAGTTCACTGATGATGTGCAATATGAAATTGGAAATGGGAAAGTGACCCACCAGCATACAAGGCAGCCTAGTGAGGTGAAAGGATCAGTGAACTAGAGGTCAATAGTCCTTGGTTCTTGCTGTCTGTTTGATTCTGGGAAAGTTACTTCTCCTTGTTGAGCCTTAGCTTTTTAATTCATAAAATTAAAAAAAGTTGGAATAAATGATGTTTGAGGTCTTTTAGTTCCAAAATTTTATAATTACTTGATAAGTAAATGTATTTTATTCTATGTTTTGCATAATTTCACTGGTTTATTTTTAAATATTAATTTCTTCATTGCAGAAGTTAGGCTCATCTGATGAGAATTTCATTAGTAAATGGAATGAATGAAATACTTTTAGACTTGTTTTTCATGCATTTCTGAAATTAGTAACAATGTGTGCTCCTGAAATGAAGATGGAAAAGGTCTTCCTCTCTCCCCACTCCCCCGTCTTTCCCTCCCTTCCTCTCTCTCACATGCTCTTTCTCATGCACACACACACATACACACACACACACATACACCCCTCTACCTTCATTGCCCATCTCATGCCTGATTATTTCTAACAACTAGAAGCCAATCTCAGCATATATATCAGTCATGATCTAAGATATTTTCTATTTGTGTGCCATCATGCTGCCCAAGGATCAAGACAAATGAAGCAAGTCAGCAAGAATGTACCAAATGCCTGTGTGAGCACGACCTATGCCAGAAGATATGAAAGACAAATATGCCAACAGTACTTCCTCTTCAGGAGCTTGTAAACTGAATTATATAAACCTCAGCCCAAGGCTCTTCTGTATTTGATCCCACTGCAACTCTCTTTAAGCAGGTGATGACCACAAGGGTACCAATGTCTCTGAAGACTATGGTAGACACTGTATAGAGGGAGAAACAACGTTCTTATCTCTATATGCCTTGTGCAGAGACATTCATTCATCATAAGCAACTTGCTGCCACACTGTGTCAGATTATTAGCTTGAGATATGGTAGGATCAATTTCTTATCATCTGGAGCTGAAAACTGAGCAGCCTAGCTTTCACAGAAGAAACAGTAACCCAGTACTCAGAGCTTTAAATCAAATGTCTGTTATTCTTTGGAGCATTTTCATACAAAATAAAAGCAACAAAATAATGCCAAGTTTCTTCACTGATGCACATGGAATAATGCCCATGCCTCACTGGCAATGGCGTAGGTAGAAATGGTTGTTAAAATTTATTGCCAGAGTTCCAGTAAGATGGCAACCGCACAGGTGGGACTGTGAGATTCTCTGAAAGTGAGTTCCCATAAAGACTCTTGCTTCCTCTCTCCCATCCCCCCCGACCCCCCCGCCAGCCGCACTTGTACGAGGCCTGGAGACCCTCGGTCCCACACACTGCCCTGCTACCCTGGCCCCACCGCCACCACTGCTCCACCCCAGGCAGCCCCAGACCCCCAGCTACGTGGAGCTCCCAGCTTTCTCCTAGGCTACACCGGCTCACCCAGCCCCAAGCCACCACCGCCTGTGGAGGCCCTAGGATACCGCCTTGTGGAGATCTGGGTTCCCTTGCTGGCTACATTACTCTGCCCGGCACCCAGTCGCTGCCAACTCCCTCCCTGGCTGATGCGCCCAGCCCTGTCTCAGGCCACTGCAGCCCATGGAGGCTCTCCAAGCCCGCCCCTAGGAACTACCGGCTCCATCACTGGCTGAAGCACCCCGTACATGGCCCAAAATCACTGCCGGCGCTCGGCCCTCGGAGGTCTGGGTCGCTGACCAGGCTGAGGCGCCCAGTCCCATTTCAAACCGCCATCGCCCAGGGAGGCCCTAGGTGCCTGCCCCTCTGAGCTCTGGGTCCCAACCTGACTGAGGCGCCCAGCCCCAACTCAAGCCGTCATCACCCAGGGAGGCTCTAGGCACCCGCCCCTTGGAGATACCGGCTCCATCCCTGGCGGAAGCACCCCGCACCTGGCCCGAAGCCACCACCGGTGCCCGCCCCTCGGAGATCCAGGACCCCGCCCTGGCTAAGGCGCCCAACCCCATCTCAAGCCGCTGTTGCCCAGGGAGGCCCTAGGCTCCCGCCCCTCGGAGCTGCGGGCTCCATCCCTACCTGGGGCGCCCCACCAGGCCCAAGGCCACCACTGCCTGCATAGGCCCCTGACACCCACGCCTTGGAGCTCCGGGTTCCTGCTCGGGCTGAAACGCCCAGTCCCGCCTCGAGCTGTCGCTGCCCGCAGAGTCCCTATGCGTCTGCCCCTCAGAGCTATGGGTTCGCCCCCTGACTGAAGCGCCCCACCAGGCCCGAAGCCATCACCGCCCATGCAGGCCCTTGGTGCCACTCATCGGAACTCCGGGTCCCCAACCTGGCTGAAGCGCCCAGTCCAGCTTCAAGTCACCACCCCTGCGGAGGCCCTTGGTGCCTACCTCTTGGAGCAACGAGCTCCATCCCTGACTGAAGCCCCCCACCAGGCCCCAAGCTGCCGTGGCCTACTGAAGCCCTCAGTGTCACCCCTCAGAGCTCTGGGCCACCTCCCTGGCAGAAGAGCCCAGTCCTGCCTCAAGCTGCTTCCGCCTGCCTGCGGAGGCCCTAGGCATACACCCCTCAGAGCTCCAGGCTCCCTCCTGGATCTAAGTGCCCTGCCCTGCCCCAAGCCACTGCCACTCACAGAACTCAGGGCTCCCTCCCCAGTTGTAGTACCCAGCCCTGCTCCAAGCCTCCACCGCCCAGGGGGCCCAAGGCTCCTTCCCCATGGAGCTCCAAGCTCCCTTGTTGGCTACACCACCCTGCCCCCTAGCCACCCTGACCACTATGCTGAACAGCAATGCCCAGCAGTCTCACACTCCACCTCCTCTGACTCGCCCTTGACCACAGTGGGACCAGAGAACAGCTGGAGCTCCAGACCAGGCAGAGACCTGCATTGCCCATGAGCTCCACCCAGCTCCTTGCATCCTCCAGCCTGGGACCTAAGAACAAAGAAAGAAAAAGAGGCCCAAGCCATATGTGACACACCAACCTACGGCACCTGGCCACAATGACCACAGAATATACTGCATTCTACTCACCACTACATGGAACGTACTCCACGATAGACCACATCATTGGCCATAAATGAAACATAAACAAATTTCATAAGAATGAAATCTTGCCATGCATCTATTCAGAACACAGTGGAATAAAAATAAATATCAACAACAACAAAATTTCCCCCAAACCCACAAAGACGTGGTCACTAAACAGCATGATGCTGAAAAACGACTGGGTCAACACTGAAATCAAAGAGGAAATTGAAAGATTACTGGAAACAAATGAAAATGAAGAAACATCTTACCAAAACCTCTGGGATGCCATGAAATCATTTTTAAGAGGGAAATTTATATCTCTACACATCAAGAAAATGGAAAGATCACAAGTGGAGAGCCTAACAAACCACCTAAGGGAACTGGAAAGAGAAGACCACCAAAACCCCAACTTTAGCAGAAGAATC
>NW_007253117.1:250757-262608 GCF_000164805.1 Carlito syrichta
GAGATTACTATGTACACCTATATAGAAACAAACTTGATAACCTAGATGAAATGGAAGACTTTCTGACATCACACAACCTACCCAAGTTGAAACAAAAAGACATTGAGGCACTAAATAGACCAATAACAACCCAGGAAATTGACTCTGTCATATGAAAACTACCTACAAAAAAAAACCCTGGACCAATGGCTTTCCAGCAGAATTCTACAAAATGTACAAGGAAGAACTGATACTAATCCTACTGAAAGTATTCCAGGCAATTGAGAAAGATGGAATTCTCCCCAAACCATTTTACGAAGCTAACATCACACTGATACCCAAACAGGGTAAAGATGCAACAAAGGAAGAGAACTACAGTCCAGTATCCCTTATGAACATAGATGCAAAAATCCTCAACAAGATTCTAGCAAATCGGATCCAAAAACATCTCAAAAACCATCTACCATGACTAAGTAGGCTTCATCCCCAGGATTCAGGACTGGTTCAACATTCGCAAGACCATAAATGTCATTAAATATATCAACAGATGTAAAAAAAAAAAAAAAAAAAAAAAAGAACTACATGATTATCTCATTAGATGCAGGAAAAGCTTTTGATAAAATTCATCATCACTTATTGATAAAAACCCTCAAATACCTAGGTATACCTCATATACTAAGTGCCATCTATGACAAACTGACAGCTAACATATTGCTAAATGGACAAAAACTAGAAACATTTCCCCTGAAAACTGGAACAAGACAAGGCTGCCCACTCTCACCCCCTTGTTCAATATTGTGTTGAAAGTCCTAGCTCCGGTAATTAGACAAGAGAAGGAAATCAGGGGTATCCAAACAGGAAAAAAGGAAGTCAAGTTATCCCTCTTTGCTTATGATATGATCCTATACCTTGAAAATCCAAGAGAATCTGTCAAAAACCTGCTAGCACTGATAAAGGCCTTTGGCAAAGTCTCAGGGTACAAAATATACGTGCAAAAGTCAGTTGCATTCCTATATACCAACAACAAGCAGGCAGAGACCCAAATAAAAAGCACAATCCCATTCACAATAGCCACAAAATAAATGAAATACCTTGGCATCTTCCTAACCAGAGAAATGAAAGACGTTTACAATGAGAATTACAAAACACTGCTCAAAGAAATCCAAGAAGACACAAACAAATGGAAAAATATTCCATGCTCATGGATAGGAAAAATTAACATTGTTAAGATGTCCATCCTACCAAAGGCAATCTACATATTCAACGCAATATCCATTACGTTACTAACATCATTTTTCTCAGACCTGGAAGCGACAATACAGAAATTCATATGGAAACATAAACGAACACGAAAAGCCAAAACAATCCTTAGTGAGAGAAACAAAGCAGAAGGTATCACACTTCCAGACTTCAAACTCCACTATAAGGCTACACTAATCAAAACAGCCTGGTATTGATATAAAAACAGACACATAGACCAATGGAACAGGATAGAGATTCTGGAAGCAAAGACTCGAGCAACTCATCTTTGACAAAGCCTCCAACAACAACTACTGGGTAGAGGAAAACCTATTCAGTAAATGTTGCTGGGAAAACTGGCTGACAACATGCAGAAGACTGAAACAGGACTCCTACCTATCACCATACACAAAAATTAACTCTAAATGAATCAAAGAACTTAACATAAAACCTCAAACTATAAGAATCTTAGAAAACGCAGGAGACACCCTTATGGAAATTGGAACTGGGAACCCATTCCTACTCAGAACCCTAATGGTCAATACCTTAAGAAATAAGATAGATGAGTGGGACCTCATCAAATTAATGAGCTTCTGCAAAGTCAAAGAAACCATCAAAAGAACAGGGAGACACCCCACAGAATGGGAAAAAATATTCTCCAACTGTATATCTGACAAAGTCCTAACATCTAGGATCTACAAGGAACTCAAACACACTGAAGGGAAAAAGCAAACAGCCCATTTAAAAAGTGGGCAAAAGACATGAATAGACATTTCTCAAGAAGATATACGGGCAACCAACAGACACATGAAAAGTGTTCAGCCTCACTCATCATCAGAGAAAGACAAATCAAAACCACATTGAGATACCACCTAACCCCCTGTAAGAATGGCCATCATTAATAAAACAAACAAAAACAGATGCTGGCGAGGATGTGGAGAAAAAGAAATGTTTCTACACTGCTGGTAGGAATGCAAACTTATACACCCTCTCTGGAAAACAGTCTGGAGATTTCTGAAAGAACTAGAAATTTACCTTCCATATGACCCAGCAGTTCCCCTATTGGGAATATACCAGGAGTAACTCAAATCATTCTACAAAGAATATTCCTTCACATGTATGTTTATTGCAGCTCTATTCACAATAGCAAAAACATGGAACCAACCATGTTGCCCATCAAAGCTGGACTGGATTAGAAAAATGTGGTACATATACACAATGGAATATTATGCAGCAATAAAGAACAACAAATATATGGACTTTGCAGCAACCTGGTTGGATTTGGAGTTGATTATACTCAGTGATTTATCACAGAAACAAAGAACAGAGTTCCATATGTTCTCACTCATAAGAGGACCTTGAACAATTATAATGCTATAAGAAAACGATTGGCAGTAATGGGAAACTTCTTGTGGGTGGGAGTGGGATTGGCAGTTGAGGGAAACTGCTAGGGGAGGGAGGGGCATACCTCATTAGCAGGGGTACCTGCATGATCAATGTTTGTATACCTAACCCTGAATTGTATCCCAAGTCTTTACAATAAAAATTAAAAAAAAAATATTGCCTGTCTTATTGGAGGTGGAGAAAGAGTAACACATCGATATAGGGAATAAACTGAAAGTCATGTTTTTTCACAGAATTTCTAATAAAGGATATTGAAAATAATCAATTGAGCAAATTAGTGGACCATTTCTTTTTTTTTATTATTAATCAATATTTTCTATTATGGTTTTGTGGTAGTGGACCATTTCTATGGCCTCTGATATCCATCTAATTTTAAATAAACTAAATTTCTTCCATCTTCATAGTAGTAAATGTCAATTGTGATTAGATAATTGTGGGTTCAGGTTTAAATGTCAATTTCATTCAATTTTCCAGCCACTAATTTAAGTGTTTACTAAGTAGTTATTATGTACCTTAAATTTTAGTCAGTGAGATTTGCTGTACATTTTCAAAATTCAAAAGAATCAATAAAGGCTTATTTGAGAATTATTTTAGTAACATTTTAGGAAGAGTAACAGTTATTTTAGACATGATATATAGCTTATAACTTTGTTTTGGGGAGGTTCATAATGGCATCTATATAAATACATAAAATATCATGACAATGAAAATAAAGTTTGTTAATGAAATTTTGTGAACAAAAATATTAGAGAGCAATGAAACTAAGCAGAGGTGTAATGTATTTTGCACTAGAACTTAACCCAGAAATGACCAACTAAATTTCATATCTATGACCATCAGAAAAACTAAAAACTTAACATTTATCAAATAATGCCTTTCCTGCAGACTCACAAAGACT
The DNA here is from genome assembly GCF_000164805.1 of Carlito syrichta. Lineage (NCBI taxonomy): Eukaryota > Metazoa > Chordata > Mammalia > Primates > Tarsiidae > Carlito > Carlito syrichta. The sequence goes on from NW_007253117.1 coordinate 254,278, forward strand.
TGGGTACTGAAATATGCAACAATCAAGACTGAGAGACATTTTTGTCATGTTATCGGGATTTTCTTTATTGTGTTTACTACAAGTGTTCATGAAACATTAGATAAATCCACATTTCTATATTGAATGCTATCTTCTCTAAAAATATATAAATATTCTCTAAAGACACTTTTCAATTCCAAATGTTTTAACAACATGACTAGCTCTATTTTTGTTTTCTTAATATGATGGTCTTTTCCAAAAGAACTTTCTTGTATATTCCTTAAATTACAAGCCACATAGCTAGCAAACAATCCAAACCTCAGAAAACAATGGTGTGAAAAAATGAATTTACGGTAAATCATCTAAAGCCTGAGTGGATGTACAGGGAAATGACAACACTTGACCTCCATCCAATTTCCTTTTCATCATGACAAGTGCTTGGTGATTCTCTGCTAAAGTGTGCTGAGCCATGTTGGCAAATACTATCATGGGATGTTTCCATTAAATTTATTGTGTGGCATAAAATTTCTTTCAAAATAAAAGCAAGACCCTTTCTGCTGCAGTTCTAGAATGTTTCTCATCACTGAAAGTGCAGGTCTGACTTACTCTTCCTACAGTAACCTAATCCTTGCTACTCCCCAGCCTGGTGCAGGACAAGGCTCATGATCTAGTTCATAGTATCTATAAGCTGGAAAGACCAGGAGATCATTTGGTTCAATATTCCATCTCAAGCAGAAATCTATTATACAATTATAAGCAGAGAGAAGACAGGCGAGGATGGGACACTTTATTGTTGTTGCTGCTGTATGAGCTGAGAAATTGTGTTGGGTTTTGGGTGCAGAAGACAAACCTAATATCAAGTCCCAGCTCTATAATTGGCTGTCTTTATTATTTTCCTCAGTTTTTCAGCCTCCTTAAGTGCCAGTTTACTTACTGTCTAAATGGAGCAATTCCTGCCTTTCAAGGTTATAAAAGATTAGCTGAGATTATGAGTGTACAACATTTGGCACAGTTCCTGGTCATGGTTCTTGGTCAGTAAATATTATCTGTGATGATGAGGATGGTGATAGTGGTGGTAAAGACTGATGATTATTATTTGTTGAACTGGAAACTTTCTTAATTCCTGATATGCTATGGCAGTTTGCTATAAGCAGGTAAGAAAAGGGTGATGCCAAGTAAAAATACTAAAAGCACTTTATGTGGTCAGTCCCCATCCAGTACAAATTACAAGGGCTTGGATCCTTTTTGCTGTGGTAACCAGGGAAGTTTCTGGGGGAAAGATAATGTATTTTGGTCAAATTGAGACCCAGTGTGCCTATACTCTGAGGAATTTGTCCTGATGACCCATGGGGCATGAGGCATGTTTGTCCTCATAACTAGGTTGACCAAAAGTTATGTGTTGGAAACATAGTTAGAGAAAGTGAAAGCATTCAAGATGTCTCCTGCCTTTAGATTACTAGACGTATGATGAATAAGGAGGGGAACTGAAATGATTCATCAAAAGACTCAGCTGGAGCTCAGACTTCACAATAAACTATCTGTGACAGCTTGATCAGTACTATTAATATCCCTGGGCCTCAGTGTCTTTATGTTCCAGGAGATATTCCCAATTGCCCTGTCTATTTAAATAAATGGTATATATAGCCGGGCTCGGTGGCTCAGCCTGTAATCCTGCACTTTGGGAGGCTGAGGTGAGTGAATTGCCTGAGCCCGCTGGTTCAAGACCCGCCTGGGCAACTTGGTGAGACCTCATCTCTACAATAAATCAAAAAATCAGCCGGGTGTGGTAGCGCATGCCTGTAATTCCGGCTACTCGGAAGGCTGAGGCGGAAGGATCGCCAGAGCCCAGCGGGTCGAGGCTGTGGTGGCCAGGAGTGGCCACTGCACTCCAGTCTGGGCGACAGAGTGAGACTCCAACTCAAAAAACAAAATAAATAAATAAATAAATGGTATATAAAGGTATACGTATAATCCATAAAACCCTAAAAAAAAAAAAAAAACCACACACACACAAAGCAGGATTAATATTTGTGCTGGTGTTATTATAAAATGAGAGTGGTAAATCAGAGGATGTTGAAAGAAGAAAAGAGTTCAAAGATATGAAAGGAATAAGAACACATGAATAATACAGGAAAGGATATGTCTTAGAGAAGAAAACAAACATTATGTATTTCATAGGCACTGTATGGTATTTCATATAAAGTGATTCCCTCTTCTGATTCTAAGTGCACTTGTTTAGCTCATACTTACAGATTTAGAGCATAATATCAGGTTCTGAAAACAGAGTTGTTTTAATTGTTGGCAATTTAAGGCGCACCAGGAAGCGACTTAACAACCCCATACCAAGTTGTATAATCACAGCTCTGTTAAATAACTAATATTTAATGTAAACACAAAAAGTGAATGTGATGACAATGAGAAATGAGCCACCAGATGGAACTAGAGGAAAAGTTATGAGCAACAACATTTTCCTAAAAGCTGTAAAGCCCATAGGATCTATAGCTACCTGACAGAATATCTGACTCAGGTTAATTCTGATTGGTTAACTAATACTTTGGCTATGGAGGTTAAACCAGCTGTGAATCTGCCTAATTGCTTTTAGCCCATGGTTTTCTATTTTCTTTATAATGATTCTGTTAGGCACATTTTTGTGTCTTATTAAAATCAAGAAATACTGCCAAATGGCATTCATTTAGGATACTAAGATACTGATAATCTATTTTTTTTTAAAGGACATAAGGTTATTTCAGTCTGCCCCGTTTTCAGTGAATTCACAATGTCGGCTTATGGTCACAATCTTCATTCCATATAAGATATGGACATTTTAAGACTTTCTTATTTAAAATTGTTTCTGGGGATTCTCCCATTTCTGGAAAATAATAATAATGGTTTTTTAATTAAAATTCTAGGTGACAGCGTTTTTATTATGAGTATATTTGAAGTTCCTTTTTCCCCAGTAATATCAATTAAGGCAAACAAAAAAATGTACAAGAAATTGCCATAATAAATATTTAAGATCATCTCCTGCCATTTCTAATCCTATTTAACACAATTAAAATAGTCTGTTATTGTATTTAGGCTTAAAATATAAAGATATTTTGATGGCCCTAGTAATTGTCAAGGAGCATAACGTTGTGGACATCTTCACAATGAGCTTTCTGAATGAGAATTGTACCTCCTATAGACTCAACTACAAGCTCTCTAGGTATATAATGATAGGAAAGAAGCCATTCTGGGCCTGTGATGGCAGGAAGATGAGTAAGAAGGAAATGTGTGACATGCTGAAGGAATCATAGCATACCCCATGGTGTTTAGCCTGATACAATTCATAGATATAGCAGGGGTGTATGGTAAGAGGTCACATGTGTACTCATGTAGGTACAAGCATTGTGGTCCATGAAAGCTTATTGTTTGAATGAAGAACAGCAGTTGAGAACACAAAAACGGAGCTCCTGATTCTGGGGGTGGAAGATGACAAGAATTTAGGAATTTGGCAGGGTCAGGGTTTCTTATGCTGCAAAATGGGAATGTCTTCAGTATACTGTGACAAGAGACCTTTTAGGAGAACGGACATAAACATGAAAGATTTGGTAAAGGGTCATAGTGTATTGAGCACAAAGTGCCAAAAACATACTAATATCCAGGGGTTAGACTATCAAGTGATTGTTCTCCTCTTACCATACGCTCAACCTGGTATACTTCTTCCCCAGGTCCCTGAACCCCTCCCTTTAAACACAGCAACCTGCAGATACATGTTGGCTCACACCAGGTATACACACATATGCTCATAGGTCTAGCACCTTACATGCCTATCCACAGATACACATAACTCTTTCTAGAAGCCAGCCATATACAAACCATTAAACAAACTGTATGCACATAAATATGTATACCTACAGCCATGTCACACAGGCATGCTCATGTAAACACGTACAAATTTACAATCACCACACGCCTGCAATATATGTTTATCATTTTTTTTCTTATGGCAGAAAAACTATTGGTATGGTGTGTGTGAGGTTCCTATGTTCTGTAAGCCTTGCTTAACTTTGGCTTACACCTGAGCAACATATCTTCCAAACAGAAAACATTTGCTCTGCTTATAGATAGGTGACCTTTTCTGAAACGTGGTTTGAAGTAAATGTTACCATTCCCATATGTAAATAATTCCTACTCTCTTGAAAGAGCTTTGATTTATATTTATTATCCATTCTATTTTCTAGAAATACACTAGTTAGATAACATAATGAATTCAAGCAACTAAAAAAAGGAAGCATTTTTCTAAGTCCTAGAAATAGATTTATTTTGTGATATTTTGAGGAAATTTGCTCATTTCATTAGGAATAGTAATGTCAACAATGAAAATGTGGTGGTTGGAGAGTTTTATTTACAGTTTTGGTAGAGTAGCTTACATCACAACAATCCTTCCACTGAGAACAACTATAAAAGCTGGATAAAATACAAAGAACAGTTGTCTAAAGACATCAAGTGGCAATAAAATAAGTCAGAACTTGTGAAGCCAAAGTCCTGAGAATAATATGAGATGGGCCTGACATTTTCTGTTTCTCCTCCATTAGGGTCAAATTTTTATGAATAAACTTGCTGGTATTTTGATTGTGATTGAAGAATATCATTAACAAAATTGACCTAATCACATATATAAACACTGACCCTCATAATTTCAATAAATACTCTTCTAAAATGTACTTAGCAAGTTACCAATATTAACCATGTTATTGGCCATGAAACAAGTTTCAACACAATTTAAAGGAGATTAAGGATTTTGTAGAGAGTAAAATTAAATTAAAAATCAGTATCAAAAATATAAACAGAAAAGTCACTTAATATTTTATATTAAGCTTAATTTTATTTTTGAGATGAGATCTCACTCTATTACTAAGGTTAGAGTGCAGTGATGCAATCAGAGCTCACTGCAACCTTGAACTCCTGGGCTCAAGTGATCCTCCTGCCTCAGACTTCCAAGAAGCTAGGACTACAGGTGCTAATTATTTTTTAAATTTTTATCTTTTTATTTATTTATTTATTTATTTTAGAGATGGAATTTTGCTGTGTTACTCAGGCTAGTTTCAAACTCCTAGCCTCAAGCAATTTTTCTGCCTGAGTTCCTATAAGTGCTGAAGTCCATGCTTTGGCTATTTTATATTCAGTTTTATAAACCATGCATCAAGGAAGTAATCACAAGGCATATTAGAAAATACTGGAAAATAAATGTTAATATAGTCAGCATATAAAACATGTGGGGACACAACTAAAGTCATGCATAGATAAAAATGTATAGTCCCAAATGCATATATTGCAAAATAAAACTGAAAACCCTTAATTTATATAAGTATCTTAATAATCTAGAAAAACAATAAATTAAACTCAACAAAAGCAAGAGAAAAAATGATACATGCAGAAGTACAATAAGTATAAAACAATCATCCAATAAAAACAAACTAAAAGTTTTTTTTTTTTTTTTTTTAGAAAACAACATTGATAAGCCCCTAGATAAAGGAAAAAAAGAGAAAAGGCACAAAAGTAGCATGCTATGGATTCTATTAATGTTAAAAGATTACAGGAAGATATTATAAGCAATATTATGATAATAATTTGACAATTCAAACAAAATAACCTTGAAAACATTAAACCAAACTGAGTAAGAATAAATAGAAAGGCAGAATTTTTCTTTATGTAATAAGGAAATTGAGACTGTAATTTAAAACTGACTCTCACAGCAAATGCCAAGTCCATTTGGCTTTACCAGTGCATTCTTTCAAATATATATATATATATATATATATATATATATATTTTTTTTTTTGAGTTGGAGTCTCACTCTGTCGCCCAGACTGGAGTGCAGTGGCCGCTCCCGGCCACCGCAGCCTCGACCTGCTGGGCTCCGGCGATCCTTCCGCCTCAGCCTTCCGAGTAGCCGGAATTACAGGCGTGCGCTACCACGCCTGACTGATTTTTTGATTTATTGTAGAGATGAGGTCTCGCTGCCCAGGCGGGTCTCGAGTCCGCGGGCTCAGGCAATCCACTCACCTCAGCTTCCCAAAGGCGCGGGATTACAGGCTGAGCCACCGAGCCCGGCTCTTTCAAATATTTAAGAAACAAATGGAGTGACACCTTTTTTATTATATACACATTTTTTGAAAATAAGTAAGATTTGCCACAGCTAGTGGGAATGTAAATTGGTACCATAACTACTTTGGAAACTATTTGGCACTCTATACTAAAGTTAAATTGATGTAACTTTATGATCCAGTAGTTTCATCACTAAATATCTGCTCATTAAGAAATGTGTGTATTTCAATGGAGTATTATGCAGTCATAAAAAAAGACAAGCATATGGACTTGGCAGCAACCTGGATGTGTTTAGAGTCTATCATACTTAGTTATCTTCACAGAAACAAAGAACAGAGTACTACATGTTCTCACTCATAAGCGGATCCTGAACTTTACTATAACACTGTAAGAAAAGGATTGGCTGTAGCAGGATACTGCTAATGGGGAGACAGGGACCAAAGGGAAGCCCAGTCTTTACCTGTATGATGACCACTAGTACACCTAATACTGAATTGTCCCACATATATTTTTTAAAAAAGGCAGTATGACACTGTCTTGATTACTGATGTCTTTTAATAAATTTTGATATCTGAAGAAAAAATAAATGTGCATGTATGCTTACCAAAATGCATTTGCAATAACATTTATGACAGTATTATTAATAAGCATGCCAAATGAAAAAAGCCTAAGTGCTATTAATAGAAAAAATTAATTGTATGTGCATATTCATACAAATGGAACACTATACTATAGTTTCCACTATGCTATTATGTGAATCACTGCTTCTCACAACAACATGGATGATGAATATAGTCAGACACAAAATAACACATACTGTGTGGTTTAATTTATACAAATGTTATTTTATATAAAATTTATACAAAAAACATGCAAAACTACTCCATGGTGAGAGGAGTCATAACAGTGTTCAGAGAGGATGATAATTGAAGAGGTCCAAAGGAGGTTTCTGGACTTTCTATAATGTTCCATATTCTTATCTAAGTGGTTGTTTCATGGAGCCGCTTACTCCAAATATGTTGGTTATTGTTTTGAAATATCAAATATTCATTTAAAATATTAGATAAATTCATTTCCTGGTGACATTTCTGCATTAATTTTGCAAATTAACTGCTGTGTTAATTTTTTTGTTAGTTAAAATAGGATGAGTCTCCCATTTCTATGAAATATTGTCATAAAGGAATTATTTTTAAAAGATTACACCTCAGTAATATTGTCTTATGTTTGCTTTGTGAAGAAAATTACTTTATTTCTCTCTGTTATAGAAAGGTAAGGTCTGTGGCTCCAAGATAATTGCAGCTGCTTCCCCAAGTGTTTCCATGAAACTCAATGAACTCTGCACACTAAGAAAGACACAAGCTTAATTGTACCATGGTCACAATCTGAGAGGTTCTGCCTAATGTACCATTCAACTTCACCACTAGCATATTACAAATGCAATCTAGACATTAAATCTAATGACCTCTTTTTATATTTTTTCCTGAATACATTTGAATTTATATAAAATTCAAATACTACTAAGGTATATAACATAGTAAAATGTCCTAGTGAACCTTGCCTCTGAGATCATTATGAATGGGTTGGTGAAAAAGCCTCCAAGCTTTTTCTATACATGTATTGATATATAACAGTGTCATAAAAATGGGAGTCACATCATAATATTCTGAAATTATTTTTGTACAACATATCTTGGCTATCTTTCTATGTGTACATATGGATCCATCTTATGCATTTAAATGTCTTTATATTATCCCATTGTATGAATTTGAACACTATTTTTCTGATCTTCTATTGACTGACATTTTGACTGCCTTCAGAACAACTTCATAATGAATATTTGTGTATATGTCATTTTGTGAGCATGAAAGAAACATATTCAGAGTAAGGTTCTTGATGTAGAAGTACTGGATAAACTAGAATTAATCTTTCAAAATATTGTTATAACTTTAATAATGCTTACCTGTATTTTATGACTTCAACCTATGATCTTTAACATTCTTTCTGAACTTGGTTTTGCGAAACTTCCTACAAAATATTTTAACATATTTTTAATCTTTCTCAATTATATCCTTAATTATAACTTTTGCATTAATCAAATTAAAAACTTGGAAGATCTCAAGCTGTTTCTTCAGAGTTGCTGATAAATATATATATGTTGGTCAAAAACGTTTATTAGCTCGGTGGCTCAGCCTATAATCCCGCGCCTTTGGGAAGCTGAGGTGAGTGGATTGCCTGAACCCACGGGTTCGAGACCCGCCTGGG